>NW_008825071.1:589986-594225 GCF_000699105.1 Pygoscelis adeliae | reverse complement strand
TTCTCTTGAAACCACCTATGCTACGTGAATCTTCTGGCTTGCATTTCACACTTAGCAGGATAATTTACAACGTGATGATGTCTTTCTGGAAGTCTAAGAGATGCTTCAGACACAGGAAAACAGCTTCTGACAATGTATGCTCTGTTTCTTCTGCAATTTCTGAATTCTATATATAAATTTATTTATGGAACTACTCATACTCAAAAACACGTTCCAATGTTTCTCCCCCCCCCAATTTGGGCACTGTCTAATTTATTACTGTAGAAGAATGAATTATTGGCAACCATCTTGCACAAGGATAGCTCCCAGAATACGAGACTCTCATTTGCCAAGATTGTAGTGGCTCTTAACATGCTACAGCACAGACATTTCTGAGATAACTTAGCTGTTCAGTCAATAGTCTCCATCCCGGTATTGTTCTGCATGAGACTTAAGCATCAATTTGAGAAAAAAACCCTGATGACCTGCAGAGTATTTGCAATACTTAAGTGACCCACTGCTGAAAGTGCACACAAAATCAGGTCCCTTATCATAGACAGCAGAAACTGCTATGAACTTTGATTTGCTTTGGTTCACCTTACCCTTGCTTAAAACACAGGTAAAATTCACCAGTTCTGCAAAGTGTTTTGCATTTCTACAGTAAGAGAGTGCATAAATAGGTGGAACGTAAATAATTCTCCAGGATATGAGAAGTGTTTTGATGAGTTAAAATAATAATAAAAAAAAATCACTCAAATACATATCAGTTTGTCCATAAATTCTTGTAAATGATGTTCCTAAATCCCCATATCTACAGCTGCGTGTTCAAACTTCAGTTATAAAAATGTAAACCATACCATGTTTTGTTCTTTACAGCTGGAAGAAATTCTTGACCAAGAGCAAAAAGTAAACATTATAGCAAGGCTTGAGTCTGGATAGTACACAGAGCAATAGCTCTGCAACTGAACAGTGTCCATGTTAATTTCAGTGATATATTAATTAACCTTTCTGACATCTAAATGAATTACTTCATGGTGATCAAAAGCATGAAAGAAAGCATGGGGTCTCCAACAGAGATACACTTTGAATAGCATTTCATTCTACATAAGGAGATTGGCAATTGAGAGGCTCTTACCTCTTTTTACTTATCTTAAAGATGAAGCCAACTCTGAAGCAATCACAGTCCTACAGAGCATCTTGAGTGACACAGGGATGCCAAGAGAAACACACAGATCTACTCAAACTTCATTAAGAGTAAGAGCATTAAAGGCAAACCAAGATCTGCAAACCTGGTGGAAACACGCAGCTGTGTTGAAAAAACTACAGAACTGATTAACTTGGAGAGAGAAAGAGCCTCTCATTCTGGCATTAAAAAAAACAGTGCAGTTAGAAGCACACCTAATCCTTCCCCACCTACAGTCTGACGTGATCTGTAAGGAAAACTACTGTCCTAGCTTTCCTAGGTACACCTGAAGCCCTCAGCTGTTGCTTGTGTATCTTAACTAGCTCATCAAGTTCAAACAACCATCTGTTCTTCTCTGATCACCTGAGCTATAAAATCAGAACAGAGGCAGCCCTTCTTTGTGTGTCCTTTCTCTTTTCTTCTTCTTTTAAGTAGGAATATTGTAGGATGCTCAGATAATCTCTGGAACAGTCTAAACAGGAGTTAAACCAATGGCAGTTTTAAAGGTGAAAAACTTACAAAAAAATGAAGCAACAGAAAAGATAACATTACGTGAGGAAATCTGTCAATGTAGGTATAAGGAGTGGAGAAATCATGAGCCAGGAAATGTCCTGTTTGTCTTCAACCAACCTAAACCAGTTTGTTCTCCCACAACTTCTGCACATATATAAAAATAATTTCAGACCTGCACTGATCCGCACTGATAGGGAAATGAGGAAGAGGAGAGAGTGTTCTCAGCTGCTCCAGAGTGCAGTTTGTCTCGTGATTGTCACCACTGCTGATATTGTATATTAGCCAAGGGAACTGAACGTGTGTTCTCCTTGTTCAGCCTCCAAAGTCACTTGATGTATCGAAACTACAAAAGATCAGGGGACACCATCTACAATCACATCTTCTAATGATTAGTTTTACAAACCTGCACTGGCATCTGGAACACCTAACTACATTTTGGAAGAGATTATCAGGCAGAGTACAGGTGTGGAGATCAAGGCTGCATACTAAATGCAATGTATTACACACACCACCATTCAGCTTTTCACCACGAAGGTATTACTGCCATCTTGATGTTTCAGTCCTATTCCATTCTCCACACTGCAGACGATTCCAGAGTTTTAGATACCAGAGGGCAGCCCTACCCATTCCTCCCCAAAACAATAAGCCAGTCAACAAACACTCACAAGTAGAGCACAGAGAAACAGTTTTTGGAATTGATGCTGCTGCTACATACTGACCATTTTATAATCCATTGCAAAATCTGTTGTCTCCAAGACATCATAAGGAAATACCCAAAGAATTCGTGCATCTTCCAGCATATCCTTATCTGCCAAACAGAGCCGTAATTATTTTCCGGTCTTATTGAATTCACTTTTCTAAATGACCGTTAAAAGGCTCTGATGCCACAGAATCTGACTGAAATGACAGATTATTACAAGGTCACTAAACAGTTCGTCGTGAACTTCCTGATATTTTATAAACTAGACTGCCTTCACATATTGTGACATATGAACGATTGCAAAACTCCTTTCAACAAAGAACTTTTCAAGGCCTTTTGTCTTTAGTACTAGAAGTGCTTGGAGGGAGACAGTGTTCTCCGAAAAATATGAGGTTTAGTTTCTCACAATGAGGAAGCTGAATCTTAAAGAGCTTTTGTCCCTACTGAAAAGCCTTTGAATATAAAATGGAACTGGCTAGAATCTCCTGTAAGTGATCCCTGGATGAAGACATAACACATATCATAATGCATTTCTTCTTAACCTTTCCACCCTCTGCTCTGTGCTTGCTAAATTCTTCCAAATCAAATCAGGCAAATGACAGCAAATGCACTTTCACGCACTTTCGACTGTATCGTAAATGAAGAATGTCTGTCAAAAATCAGTATGTGCAGTGGTAAGGATATTGCTGTGTTAAAAGTGTTCTCCATTTTAAATAAAGGAGGAACAACTCTGAAGCTGAAAAGTCCTCTCTGAGTGTCATATTGTCAGCGAGGCTGATAATGGCTCAAAATGCTATGACTCGCTAAACAGTTATGCTTTTTTTTTTAGTACTACCCCCTCACCAAATCTGGATCATTAGTGTTTTCTGTCTTCACCATAGATAATAAGATCTTCACACGGTGAAATGCCCTTTTTAAAATGCCCCTCTGTCACTATGAAAGTAAAAAAATAAAATTTCAAAACTATACCTATGTGTTAAGTGATACTTTCATCTTGGTCAGTTCTCAATTAATTTACAATACTGTTTTGTTTATCAGAGTGGGAGCTGAGCCAAGCCCTCAGCGCATCTGATGAGGCTCATAATAACCCCGAATGCACCTGTTAATTTTGCCTCTGGGTAAACAGTTGAAAACTCCTCAGCTATTTCCTCAAGTTGGGTGGAAACAAAGAAACATGAGATTAAAAAAAAAAGGGCTAGATTAGGGAATTGGAGATGCATTAATTTAAGAAAGGAACAGGGTCAAACTAGGGGCTAGGAGGCTAATAAGCACAGAGCACACAGCAAGAAAGCTCACAGCAGGGTAAGAGTTCACTTAATTTATTCAAGCGATCTATTCCAGACGCAGTAAATGATACATTATTGGATCCAGACCTGCAACTGCTTACTAAGACCAACCTCACTTAAGTGTCATTACCCTCCCCTTTAGAAATATTGCTATTACCCAAACCTGTTCACAGTGAGGGCTTTACTCAGCTGGCAATCCACTAACTTTTGTTCTTTATGATGCTCCCCCTAATTCCCCCTCTCTGCTGTGGGAATTAGGCATAACAACCACCATGCTAACCGCAGAACACCCAAGTTGATCCAACTCTATCAGATTTTTAGTGCTTTATTACACCGAAAACCAATCCCATGGATAGCAGACTATAAACAACAGCAAATGCTATATCAAGCAAGCAGTAAGTGGTTAAGGACTTAGAGATTTACTAGGGGGTTTCAATCCATCAAAGTCTCCTTTGTACAAATTAGAGAAACCTGAAAAAGAAAGCAGAGAAACACTTCTAAGGGAAAATTTTAAAGGAACTTCGATTTTATGTCTTTTTCTTTGAACAAAAGAAATAAAGGGCAGATGGTTTTACTGC
>NW_008825071.1:583774-589969 GCF_000699105.1 Pygoscelis adeliae | reverse complement strand
TGAATGCATTTAAAAAGCAAGAATAAAAAGAAGCACTTTTATGATGGCAAACCTTTTCAGTAGCCGGCTGTTGATGTGCTTAAGAATATCATCTCATCCAGCAATCAGGTTACACAAGATTTCAGAATACATTAAAACTGTACAGTACAGACAGAAAGTGTAGGGACTGTGAAGCACATGGAAGGCATAAATCTTTGCTTATTGGGACTTTCTTCAGTCCTTGGAAACCTGGTAAGGTCACACGTTAAAGACTACTAACTACCTGTCTTTGCATCCCAATGAAACAACCGACCTTTCTGGTTATCCTGGGAGGGGCTCTAAGATGAAATGAACCACAAGCCCCTGCAGCTCTTGCTCTGCACTTGGGCAGTCTCTGAAGATGGATGGTACTCCATCCATCCATACGAAGAGAAGATCATAACCCACCACTGCATCACGGAGGGAGACCATGGTGCATATTGGGCTGTGCTTACAGGTTATACCACAGGTTTGCCTGCACTCGCTTCTGCGCTGCATGGCTTAGATGGCACCCCCGATGAGATTTCACAGCATGGTGAAGTCCCTCCGTTAGACGCCTGTTTTAACTCACACTTTCCACACGGCTGGGGCAGCAATGTTGTTATGCTGATAGAAAAGGAAAGGCTAATCAGCCATGAAAAAGATAACTGCTGCAAAACTTAGAAAGTTCCCCCTGTCCTCCCCGGGCCAAAATTAAGTAACACTTAGCTTGACACCAAACACAGAACAGCTGGAATAGTGGAGAACTAGTGAAGGTTTTGTTTGTTAAAAAGTTAATTGACTGAAACTCATATATTCAGCCATTTGCTTCCCATGTTTGTTAATTTCCCACACTTAATAGCTTTTGCAAGGTCCTTTGCATTTCTCACTGGGAGCAATCAGTTCTTTATCTCTGGAAAGTAGCACCTCTGGAAAGAAAACAATAGTAACAGGCTGCTCAACAGAAGTCTTTAGCGTGAGGGTGTTAGGTATCTTTCAGATTCAGTGTCCATTTGCAGAACTGATTGCAAGGCTAATGACAGTGTCAGCCTCTATGCTACTTTATCTGTAGCAGAAGACCGAGGCTCCTCATAATGCTTAATAGAACATACTAAAAAAACAGAAGTTTTTGCTCATCCTTCTCTACTATAAAATGTTATAGATTACCCTCAAATTGCTTTTGTAACAAGTTAACAAAAAACGAAGTTTGGCTCACAGTGTGAACTTTCAAGATGGTCCAGCTCTGGGGTTTTAGGTTGGGACAATCTAGAAAAGATAATTCCCAAAGCAGGATTCACATCTGTCTCTGAATGTAAAAATCAGAAACAACTAGCCCTAGGACTTTGCTTTGCACACTTCTAGGTGATAGCATTAATAATTGGAGTGCTGGTGGCAATTTGCATTCCAAGCAGTTCTATTCAAATTGATTATTTTCCAAGTATTGCCACTACAAGCCTTAAAAGGCCTCTGCCATAAAAACGTTCAGAATTGCAGTTTCTAGATTTTTTTTGATTGTTATTTTTGATCTTTTAGCATTCAGATTTTCAGTCTTTTCTTGGCAATCTCTAGGGCTGCAAAGCAAAAAAGCTGAGATCTTGAGGTCATTGTCTAGCTCCAGGAGCTGGGGTTTTAAGAAAACACTAGATATTGCAAGACTCACACTAAAATCATGAGAGCTGGAAACGCTGTGTGAGGCTTTGGTTTCTCTTTACATAAAGTACTGAGGAAAAACAGCACGTAAAAAAGGTGATTAGATCCACCAGTCAGATTTATGAATGTAAGGGGGCTTAAAATACTCAAAATAGATTGATAAAGAATATTTACTACATCTGATATATCTGTAATGTAAAAAAAAAAAATAGATATCATATACATAGACCCAGACTAAAGTCATTCATTTAAAAATCCCCCGAGTTTGTATGACTCACGTAAGGTGAATTTTTAATTTTAAATTATTTTTCCCTTCTGATATCAGTGCCAATTCTCCCCGACCCCTTAACGTGATTAGCAGCAGACAATGCTACCACTGTTTCCAGAGCAAGGACATAAGCTAGGAATGAGTAATATAACAAAGCTGTTTGTGGCTCTACAGTTAAAGGTTATGTCAGCATTTTCATGATAGAAACCCTGTTTCAGAGGTCAGTAACTCTTCTGGAAAAGCTCACTCCATTTAGAAACTTGGCGCAGAGGGTTCCCACCATAAGACGCATTCTTTCAGGAAAACTTAACTACGTGCATATATGTCTGTACACATATATATATATTATGGGTAGCTGCAATGAGACCATAATGTGCATATATGTCTGTACACATATATATATATATAATATGGGTAGCTACAATGAGACCATAATTAAGGGTGCAGGATGCTCTCAGCTTAAAATGGAATTCTGTTTCCTCTCTAACATTCAGACACACAGTGGGATTTGAAAATTGTTAGGTCAGGTCCAGGACTGGGACAGTTCATGGCAGTATGACCTTACTTGATCAAAGGGTTCCCACTATACACCTTCGCTTTTTGCCTCCCATGATCTGGCTTTTTAAAATGTAACATTTATGGAACTTTTTTAAATTTGCAAATGGCTATGGAAATGAGCCAACACTGCATGAAACTCTTGACACTGAAATCCTGGGCTAGTATCTTTATCAGTGTCCTGGAGGAGGAGATGGGGTGCTCCCTCATTAAATTCGCAGATGACACCAACCTGGGGGAAATAGTTGATATTTTTTGCCATTCAGAGGGATCTTGACAGGCTGGAGGAATGGCCAACAGGTACCTTGTAAAATTCAACAAGGTCAGATGCAAATGGGACAGATTAATCAACTGTTGAAATATAGCATGGTTAGCTAGCAGCTCTGCTGAAACAGACCCCAGGTCCTGGTGGCCAGTAGGCTGAACATGAGCCAGCACTGTGTCCTGGCATTGTTGAAGACTAACAGCATCCAGGGCGGTATTAAAATTCCTATAGCCAGTAGATCAAAGGAAGTGATAATTCCCCTTTACTCAGCACTTGTTATACTGCATCTGGAATGCTATGTCCAGTTTTGGGTCCAACAGCACACGAAAGATGTTGAAAAACTGGAGTGAGACCAATGGAGTGCTGCCAAGATGCTCAGCTGGAGCTGGGAAAAATTTTTGTGATGAGACAAGACAAGCAGTAGAGCAGGTTACACAGGGAGGTTTCACAACCTGTGTCCTTGGAGGTTTTCAAGACCCAACTGGACAAAGCCCTGAGCAACTGGAGCTGAAGTCAGTGTTGACCCTGCCCTAAGCTGGAGGTTGGATTAAGACCTCCTGAGGTCCCTTTCAACCTGAATGATCCTCTGACTTCACTTGGAAATACACTGGTGAGACTGGGATTTCACCATCCTGACCCAGATAAGGGACAGTCACGCCAAATCCAAGTTGGGGATCTTTGATTCATGAACACATCTTTCTCATTCTCCTTTAACCCTTCTCTGTAGGCTTTCCAATCACACTCTCTAATGTGCTACAAGGTGCCAGATGAACTAGTGCACAAGCACTAGAGCCATCATGGCATGTCTAACCCTTTATTAATATATGCTCTTGACATGGAAATACCATGCTCAGTAATGAGGAGGAAAGGCTATTCATATCTCCCAACTTTAAACACCTCAGTTTCATCTCTCCAATTTTCCTCTACGGTCAAGTGGGTGAATCATATCAGGTGCCTGATTTAGTGTTTTTAAATCACTTTGTGGATGATGATCTCTGTCTTTCCATCAACCAGGGAGGGAAAAAAGGGAGGTCAACTGATGCACCTTGTCAGTTAAGCTGGGTATTGTGAATAACGTGCAAGTCTTTACCCTCATTGTCCCACAAATCAGCACTTACACAGGTAGCAGTTTCACACAAGTATGTGTCTCTCCTCCTACCTGTTCTACCCAACTAGGGACAAATATGTGAGGCTCTTTAACTCTGAGAGCCCTGCAGGCAGCATTGACATGCAGACAGTTTCACAAGGAACCTTTGGGCTGGCATGAGGCAATGGACAATGAGGCAACAGGCACATTTGCCAACAGAGCACCTGGCTGGTAGGACTATTTGGTGTAGCACTTCTTGAGACTGAACCCCCTGACGCAACCACAGAATTACTTATTTGTATTGCTGTGGCATGACCCAGCCTGGGTAGGCTACAACCCTTGCCATAGTAGTTCACATAGTAGTAGTACACACATGAAACAAAAGGTCTCAGAGAGATGAAACTGATACAGACAGAGTTTTCTTCAAGTGGCAGCGCTGGAAGAAGGATGTAGGAAAACAAGCTTGACTCATGACAGGCAATGGTTGCAGTACATCATCTGTCTAACCATTGTGAAGATTCCTGTTGGCATCACAGGCTGAGATTTGAAGCACAGCAGTGATGAAATAGCTTTGAGAGTGTTTACAGCGGGGTCCTCCCAAGCTTGACCAGTAGCATGGGAGAAAGAGAGAGGTGCTTGTCTGAAAATTTAAGAAGTGGGTGCTGAATGTGGGTGTCAGAACCTGGCTGCAGGCAGGAGTCAGCCAGTTGATAGTGAAGGAGAGATGACAGATAGGGTGAATACAAGACATGAAAGGCCTGTGAAGTGAAGACAAGTAACACTGGTCTGATGTGATAGAGGAAAAGGAGCCAGCAAAGACATGTGTGACATGCTGAAAGGAGCAACCAAGGGAAATGATCTTCCCAGAAACGGTCCAAGTGGACGTACACAATGTTGCACATCACATTCACCAAGCCCACAGAAAAGGATTCTGCCCCACTTAAGACATGAAATGATGACAGCTTGAATGTGCTAAGTAGATGGACAGAAATGAGCACCTCTTAAAGACATGATGCACAGAGACTCAGCAAAATGTAGACTTAACCTGGTGCATCTCACTTTGTCCACCTCTTTGGACGGAAAGCTCCTTATGAGCTCATTCAAAGACTGGACTTCTTTTCCCCCACTGCCAGGGAGAGGATCGTAGCCTGGCCTGTCTTCTTCACACAAATCTTCACAACATCATTGCTTCAAAAACCCCTGTGATAGGTCCAAGTAGTTAGGTATGACAAAGGCTTGAAATTCACATTTATTTTCTTGGCAGATTCGCAGTTTTCTCCCTCATGTATGGACACTAATATATTATTGATGAGTTGCCAGTCCATTCTGTTCACTGCCATTTGTGCTTGTGTGCACGTGCATATTTTTCTTTTATTTGACCACTGAAAAGCATCATATGCATTTAGTCTGTATCCACCTCACTGTCCGTACATTAAGAACAAATTATATCAGATCTGCTGAGATACACCCATATACTGCAAATCTTGGACATATGCCAGAGGGTGCAGTTGGACAAACTGCTCTGGCTGTTGCTGATCTGAATGCTCAATGCATTCCCATTCCTCTTCTGCCCGGACCAGAAGTTTTCCTCAGATCCACTGGTTAAATTGTTTATTTACTAAACAGGATTCTGTTGCATTTTGAGATTTCAAAAGAAAAAGACAAAGGTGGTCCCAGTTATTCCAACAGAACTACTCACAAGAGTTAAGACCAGTATGTGTCTAAACTTCTGCACAGTTTAGGCCAAATATGTTAAGAGACAAGCAAAAGCTCAGCTTGAATTGCAATTGGCCAGAGATGTCAAAAACTACAAGAAAGGGTTCTTCAGGTATGTAAATAACAAGCAGAAACAGAAGGGAAATATTGGCCCGCTGTTAAACAGGAGAGGTGAATTAGTCACCAACAATGCTGAAAAGACAGAGGTTCACAACACTTTCTTCACCTCTGTCTTTACCAGCACTGTTGGGTCCCAGGCCTTGGGAACAAAAATCCAGGTTGATGCAAACACAGACCCACTATCAGTGAAGGAAGAGTTGGTATGTGAACTATTACAGGAGCTTGACCCCTACAAATTGATGGGCCCTGACATTATCCACCCACAGGTGTTAAGAGAGCTGGCTAAGGTGGTTGTGAGGCCGCTCTTCATAATCTTTGAGAAGTTGTGGAGATCGGGGGACTTCCCAGAAGACCGGAAGAAGGCTAATGTCACCCCCATCTACAAGAAGGGCTTAAAGGAGGATCCAGGAAATTGTAGGCCCATCAGTCTTACTTCAGTCCCTGGGAAAGTTATGGAACGAATTCTCCTGGGGGCTATTGCAAGCCAAATGAAGCACGTGATTGGGAAAAGCCAGCACAGATTCACCAAGGGCAAAT
>NW_008825071.1:579833-583185 GCF_000699105.1 Pygoscelis adeliae | reverse complement strand
CTTGTCAGGCCACACCTGGAATACTGTGTTCAGTTTTGGTCTCCGCTATGCAAAAAAAGATGTGGACAGGCTGGAGAGGGTCCAGAAAAGGGTCACAAAGATCATCAAAGGACTGGGAAGCCTGCCATATGAGGAAAGGCTGAGAGAACTGGGTTTGTTCAGCCTTGAGAAAAGAAAGCTTAGGGGAGACCGTATCAACATGTTCCAGTATTTAAAGGGTGGCTACAAAGAAGATGGAGACTCCCTTTTTACAAGGAGTCACATGAAAAACATGAGAGGTAATGGGTACATGTTACTCCTGGGGAGATTCGGACTGGACACAAGAGGAAAATTATTCACAGTGAGAACAATCAGCCATTGGAATAATCTCCCTGGGGAAATGATGGATTCCCCAACATTGGACACTTTTAAGATTCGGCTGGACAGGGTGCTGTGCCATCTTGTCTAGACCATTTTTTTGCCAAGAAAGGTTGGACCAGATGATCCTTGAGGTCCCTTCCAACCTGGTATTCTATGATTCTATGAACATACGAGGCTTTGGCAGTGTTCATCTCAGCTACCAGAGATTAGGAAAACAAAGACAAAAATGAAAACATAGTTAAGTTCAAATTGCTTGGGTATTCCATATAATTAGAACAATTAAAAAATAGTTAAATCAATAAGTAATTTGTTTATACCAAATGGAATTAGGTAGGTGATAATTCTTACTGTACACCAGCAACATTGCAACATTTTTAGATGAATTATTATTTGTCATGCTTGCAGCATTACAAGAGCTTTCCCTGAAAAGAAGCTATAAGACACACAGTCTCATCTAAAACTTGATCCTACTTTAACTGAAGCGTAGGACTATAGTTATCTTTATTGGTACAGGGTCAAGATGCTGATATGCATATACAATTTTTTTTTCTTTTCTTACCATCCACATGGAATAGAACATAGAATAGAATATTCTTTTTAAGCAGGCAGGTTTAGGAAATGACATCCCAATCCTCTAGCTCTGTGGTAACAGCCAGTCAAAAACAAAGCCAAGGATTGTTACTATGACAAATTACATACTATTCATTCAAACCAGCTCTGAACTGCAAACATAAATTACACACAATAATGTGTGTTTATATATACATGCACATATACATCTATATACCCCCTAAAATTCATAATTGCTATTCTGAGGCCTTTATAAGTTCTAGGGACTAGGATTTTCATGCAGCAGGTGTGGCACATCACTGTTACTGGGTTTTGATAGACTGAGGATGGACTGCAACCAAGTTCCAAGACAGGGGCATGGATGGGTTAACTCTGCTACTATTGCACCACTTAAGTGCTTAGCAGTCAGAATTACATGTTAGGTCCCCATGGAAGGTGAGGCCACAGGGTCTAACAAGACACTCTTCCCTTCCACACTATAAAGTGGGTGAGAAGCTAAGAAAACAGGCAAGGGTCTCCCACCAGGGGAAAGAGGTGAGAAGATGCCCTTGAAGACAGCTGTAGTAGTAGCAGAAAGCCAGCCGGGGAATTTGTGAATAATTTGGGACAAACTGGTGAGGAACTTTTCAGCAGAGGGTGTTGTAGGCCCTGCAGGGGGGTGGAAACAGCTGTGGCGTGCCCTGAGCAATGCCTCCAAGTGGGTGTTCTGCTCCCTCCCAGCCCTGCACCGGTGCCTTGGGCAAAACTATTTTCATTAGGCTTTACACGGGGGTGTGAGCTCCACCTTCAGTGCCTGCATATGGAAGCTACGCTAATCCAGCAAAAAGAACACAGGCTCTCCAGGATCCATCGTGGTCTGAAGAGCGGAGGTCCTCTTAGCATTGCTTAACACGAGAAGTAGTGACACAGCAGGCTACCGTACAAGAGCACCAGAAGACAGGGCTTGTAAACAGCAAGTGGTGGCTCCAGAAGCCTTGCAGGTTTAAACGGCCCTCAAACCCATCTGCAAGTCACCCCAGTGTGATTTCACTTCCATCTGATAGAGGGGAAAAGGAAACTTATGAAGCATGAGGAAAGTATTCATTCATAGTCCAAAAAGATTTTTTTTTTTTAAAGAATTTGCTCCTTAACATGGCAAAATAGTAAAGCACGGAAACCGAAATCTGAACAGTGACTGCACTATGGAAGGAGTACTTGCCAACAGCGAGCACCAGGACCCACCCATACAGTGAGCTGTGGCTGTTTAGTATTGACGAGGACCATCTCAGGAGAGGAACACTGATGGAGAAGCACCGTTTCTGCCAGCACTGCATGGAAGCATGCAATGTGACACAAGAGTGAGGCTGGTTCCTGCATCTCCACAGTGCTGCCAATTTCTAGCAATAATTGCAATATTTGGGGGGCTTACATTTTCAGCCAAAGCCCAATTCCAGGAAAAAGTACACAAGAGTCTCAGTTTTCAAAGATAAATACATAATCTTTGAGGTTTTGTATTTGCAGAAAAATGCCTGACACTACGAACCCTTAAGGCTTATGAACCAGCAAGAAGTAAGAAGCCCCTAAGCGATGTTATTTTTAAAATCTCCTCGTCTTTAGCCAGTATAATGATTTTTTTGGATTCTGACTCATAGCTTTGAAAACTTGGGTGTTTCCAGTTGCATAGTCATCTGAAAACAGAATTTTGCCTTGAAAGACAGTCCGACATACATACAGAAATACGCTTTTCTAAATGGGACCTCATTTTAATATCCTGTAATCTATTTCATCCTATAAGGCACGATTTCTCATGTGCCTTTCAATATTTGTTGGTGGTTTTTTGGCTGTCAGTCTGAGACACTAATGTTTTAAAAAGAGTTTTTGCTGCTTGTGAAAATCTTTAGTCACCAGAGAGATAACACACATGTAATGGACTTAATGTTAACATCAAAGTCATATACAACAGCCATTTTATCATATACTGTTTGTTTTTTAATATCTGTGCATAACTATAAAAGAACATATTTCTAATCCAGGGATGGGATTGCCATCCTTACTGAGACCATGGATTTGAATATCTCTGTTGAGTACAAAATGCAAAAACAGACAAAATGCAGCTATAAAGCAATGTAAGCCCTTAAGCAATAATAAAACACAAAGAAAAGTACTTGAGACGTTACCCCTCATTTCTTGCAAAGTAAGCTCATATTTAAGTTCAGATGGACCAGGTTAACAATCACTATTTTTAATGTTAAAATGCCCTGGGGAAGTTATAAACTCACCAAATATGCTGTTAAACTTACTTTATATTGTGTGCAGCTGTATGGCTTCATACCAGTGACCAAACTTCCTAAATGGGCCAGTGAAGTAAAAGACGCTCTCCCTTCCCCCCTCACACCCTCCCCCCCTAACAATGACTTACTTGTCACAGCAATATAATTTATTT
>NW_008825071.1:551323-579798 GCF_000699105.1 Pygoscelis adeliae | reverse complement strand
CTCTCTTACACTGCTTTTTTGCATCTGGTAAGATCAGGATGAAGGAACAGGTAAGGCAGGAGAAGTATTAAACATGAATGACACTTTCTCCCTTACAGCAGTCATTGCTACGAAACATGAAGGTCAGATTTCAACTAATTTTGAATTATGCTATGCGTATTGCTTAATACGGATTTATTTTATATTCACATTAGAAACCTTTCTCTAGAACTATCCAGCATAATCAATTCCACTGAACTAGTTATCAAGCTAAATCCCACATTTTTCCTTTACTCCCCCCCCCCCCCCCCCCCCCCGCACCCCCGGCCCCCCCAGCCGGACGGGGGCAGGGACCGGAAAGCACCGTTCACCGGCCCGGCCTGACATTTATTTCTTTAAGTAAATGTATTTTCCTGCAAATGTTTCTGTAGCCTGTATTGGAGGTCTTAAAGGAGGAGGTCTGGCTTGCGGATTTGGATTTTGTGAACTTAACAAGGAGGCTGTTATGAAATGGAGCTTTGGCACGCCATGGCTCATTGGCAGTGATTAATTGACCGACATAGTTTCACATGATCCATTCTGACATCTAGACACAGACCTCACCTAGGAAATCGCAAGTGGATATTGATACTGCATCGCCAAACTTCGCATCACGAACTCTTTAAGGCTATTTTAGGCTTTGCTGGCAGAAACTGCTTCTCCTGAAGCCTCAGCTAGGATAAATGGCCATCAATGAAATAATTACTTAAAAATGGATTTCGAGCTGGATAATAAGTAATAAATCCATGGAATCAGAGCAATAAGGAAAAACTGTGTCAGGCTGAAATGTCTCTAAGAAAACCAGGCTCTTCAGTAAAAGAGCAGACTAAATACAAACTAGCAAGATAACTGCTATCAACAGCGCAGCAAAGCGAAAATGCTCTCCCCAGTATGGTTTGAAAATCTGTATTAGTTTTGGCCACTAACAAAATATAATTATTTTTGCTATTTATTTTTTGCACAAAATTCATAGAATATATTTCCAAAGCTCTCAAGACACATCTAAAGCACAAAGATAAATATAGCAAACCAGTTTTTACCTAGGTTCAAAAGAGATGCTTTTTAGATCACTGGTCAACTGCTGTACTTCAGTTAAAGCATAGAAGAAACAATTTATTTTGCTACATTATAGTATAGCCATTTTTCACTGTAGAGATAGCTGCCTTATTCAAGAAGAACCCTGATTAAAACCAGGTGTTTTTTAAAAAAGTCAACAAGTTTAAATATACTATTAGTGCTTTAACTTGATTGGATTAGAAGCCTATAAAAATCTTCCCCTAATATATACACATTTGTTTTAAAAGTAGTTCCCTGGATTTCATGTACAAAGTCAATCAGCTGCCCTGTCCCGTTGGTGACCAAATCTGCTCCACAGCATGCTGTTGGCAGAGAAGTGAAGGAGCCAGGCAACATTAAGTCACAACACGGCATTCTGTCACTAAGTAAACAGCGTTGCATGATGACATCAGAGGAAATGAAGGTTGATAAAATAAAAGAAGGCAAAAAAGTGCAACTATTCCAAGTTTGCCTATGAGTTTGCCCATGTGAAAACAAGCGGTAGGAACAGCTACTGTAATGTTCAGTGCCTGGGGTTGAGGCAGGATCAGACTTTCAATCAAATTAGCCAAGGGGCACTAGTGCAAAGGGATACTTCTCAGATCCACACTGACTTGATTAGCAGTTTACAGGTAAATAAGGAGGGCAACATTTGCATTAGCATTAATACTGAATAAATAGTTTAGCTCAGAGCTGCTAGTAATGCAAACCGCAAAGTTCAGTGTGTTGATTCTTTACGCTGTAAGTATTCCATGACAGGCTCTGTGAAATATTTAGTATTTATTTATTTATTTTTAAGATTAGCAAAGCTTACATAGCAACAAACATACCACAGACCTCAGGTATTACTGAGAATGGCTTTTGGGAATACTGATCATCTTCCTTTGTTCTGGGTTTCAGCTGAATCAGCATCGCTGGAAATGGATTCCCTTGTTCCCACTCTCACAATGTTCAGCGCTGTAGTCATACAAAAATGTATTCCTATGGTCCAGGAACCATTTCCAGCCTATAGTCTTTGCTTAATAAAAGTCTACAGATAGAGGAAACTTATTTAGTTTAGAATACCTTTTCTTTTAAAGAGCAATATTTCATGGAAATGTATCTGTTTCAGTGAAAATATTCAGGATGGAATTTCTAGTGGGTGTGAGAAAGAGTTCAGCATCAAAATGGACGCAAGTCCCAAAGCTCCTCTCCCCTCCCTTAAAATGAAATTGTTGCTCTCTGACTAGCCTTGACTCTGGTGGAGTTCTGATGGGATAATTGCACATTTGGAAAGCTAAAAACACAGACACCAGTCCATTAAATTAGATTTAAAGCATCTCTCAGAAGAAAAGATATGGCTATCCCAAACTGTAGTCATCATTTCCGTGAACTAAAACCAAAACCCCCATACATCACGCAAAAATGATGCAAATCCTCATTGTCCCAAACTAGAAACCAACAATAAAAAGATGAGAGCAGGTTCATACTCAGCCATGCCCTACCTACAGGTGAACTATGTCTATCGCAGAAAATCTGAATCCGCAAGCAGGCATTCAGGTCAGTGGAGTGGGAGCTTATGCAGCCCAGGTTCAGGCAAAAGACAAAGTTGAGGACTCACAGTTCCCTCTAAGGAGAATATTACAGGCACTGCTTCTAATATTATACCATTACTGTATTATACATAGATGTAAATGTACCTGTATGATGTGTGGAGGAAGGAGATCGATCTGGAGTGTAAACAACTATGTAAGAAGGCCAAACAAACAATTAACCTAATCTATAAAGTTTGCAAAGGCAAAAATAATTCATTTAGTTTTATAACGCAAATTCTTCTTCAAATAAAAACCATCATGTCTTTTGCAGCTGTTGGAACTTTACAATGATTAGAAATCAAATCGGGGTTAGAAGACATTGGACAAAATTTAGGCATGAAGGGCAATACTCTCCAGCCAGTGAAACCCCTGCTGAGGGCTACTGTGCAGGCACACGAATGCGCGAGAACTCCGTAATGTGCTCAAGCAGTAGCTAATAAAAAAAAAAATCATTTATGGAAATTTCTTACATGTTGTAAATAGCTCTTGCGTGTTGCAACTTGTTATAATTTGGGGATTTCACTGGCTATCCCCCAGCTTATTCAGGTAGAGTGTGAAAAGCAGTGTGCAGGAGAAAGTTACAAGGTCCTTTAGAAAGTAACGGGCATTTTTTCCATTTTCCAATGCATAACAAGTAAATAGTCTCACTTTGTTAGTACTGAATGTAATGAGCAGTAATGAATAGCCCAGGCTGTTTCTAGTTTGATTGCTATTGCTCTCGCCTGTCTCCCTGGTGTTAGGCCACCCCTGCGTGTCACTGCTAAGACAGAACAACAAAGGAAGATCTTAGCGAGGACCGTGCAGTTCTGGTGGGGATGGATCCCGCCATCTCCACAATAAAACTACCCCCCAAATCCAACTTAAACAAGATAGACAAATGGGGATAGAGGGCAGGAATGTACCAACTAAGTCTCTAGTACAAGAGGCCTATTTTGCTGAAGATGTGTTCCCTATGCTCAGCCAGGCATGGGGCAGGCTCCTTTTGCCATGTACTTGCAGGTGCATGAACACAATGAAGCACAAGGTATTTTTCCAAACTGCCTTCCTCTGCCTACCTGTTCCTAGAGGCAGGATTTCTCTACAGAGGATAAAAACGTAGTTATATTTGGAAACATTACACCGATCTGACCTTAGACAAGATGCAGCAGAAAATTTTCTACATACAGCAGACTATTTCCAACTGATTTCAGTAGGAGCTGGATCAGGACTTCACAAAATAACTGATGAGGAGGAAGGCAGTGAAGACAATATGAAAGAGTGGCAATCCTACAGAATACTCATTCTCTGTAGATGAAACCAATGAAAACAGTGTTCCATCTGATGGTTGAAAGTACATCCATTCATTAAACAAGCTCCAGCTTATACGACAGTATTGCTATGACTATAATGTGTTAGAGAGAGAAAAAAGAAATTCTTAGTTCAGCGGCTCCTTCACTATATACAATAACCATGAGCAAAAAGTAATGGGAAGAGATATGCCAAGCAATTTCAGTATAGACTTTAGACCTGCATAATGCTTTTTAAAGCTTAGTCCATTTTATCAGTGAAATCAGTCTGACAAACACTGAATCTAACTCATTCAGTTTGAACCTGATTACAGGAGGAATAACAACCAAAATGTCCTAGCATAATTATTTTTTAATATTTGTACAGAAGAAGTATCATATGTGCAGTTGCATGTATTTAGGAATTATCTGTTCCAAAAACTTGATCCAAGAGCGTTTTTCTACAGCTAGTTAGTTATAAAAGCTTTTACTTTAAAATACCTACTCCAGTTTCTCCTGGGACTCAGTAAAAGTAACCTACTGTATGATTAGCAGAGCTCAATCACTACTTCTGCTTGCATAACATTAGAAAAGTTAATCTATTGAGGGTTCATGTCTAATGTGAATGTTTCAAACAGAAAAGTCGAGTCGGACAGATTCTGATAGTGTGGCATTTGCCTATAGCAGAAACACAGTGGCTGTAGTAGACAATAATATTAGCTGATAGACCATTACCTACAATTTGAATGTTTCTGAGCAGAAAAGACTTTGCTAGAGAGACTAGTACAAAACTTTTAAACCAATACCATCTGCAAAAAAAGGCCTACCCTAAATTTTACAATTCATCAAGATGATAGAGAAGACATTCAAACACAGCTCTGCAAAATAACGCAAGCATGCATGCACAGTATCTAGATGGATAACAATACAAAATACTCCTAGATGAACCAAGTTAATTAAAATAAATACCTGTCCTTGAGTAAGATAAAACACAATATAGTATTAACTTGACAGTGTGAATAGTGTAAATCCAAGGAATTACTACTTCACATAGTAGAAAGAAAAATGAGGAAACTCTGATTTTAGACACTAAACTTAACAGCTTCTAATTCTTATCTCTAGGTCTTGATAACCTTTGTTACCTTTATAGCTTTCAACTATGTGTACCTAGAACCTGGAAAATGAATTAGAGTTGCCCATTAGTCATTTTCTGGTCTCTGAATGTTAAATCATACTTTTGTTTATTCTAACCTTCACATGAAAACCCTCCGTTAGAAATGTACAGCCCAATGTTTTACTCTTAACAGGGAAAACGAAAAAAAGTGACAGGTAAAATTAAATGTTTCAGATGTTTTCTTTGGAAAGTTACATCTCAACTATTTTGTGGGGGAGGATAAATGAGGCGAGATCATTTTAACATACTACCTCAATAATATATGCCGAGTGCCTCAGGAAATGTAAGAACTGTTGGCCCTATAAATGAAAAATTAAGAGGAAGACAACTATTTATTTCATTAGTCATCTATATTTCTACTTAGAATCGTTGAATAACCTGAAGGCTCCAGCTGGCTAAAGATTCCTTGTGATCTCAGAAATCAGGAATACTTAACACATCTTTTAAGATAACATTCACTTTATTTTTCCCTCAAGTCACAGTTGTATAAGTTTTCTGGAATTTTAGAATATGTCAAGATACGTCTGAATTGCCGTTATTTTGATTTGCAAAAATACATAGTAGCTTTATGGGCTAGCAAACTGTATTCCTACCCCTGTTTCCAGCATCCAGCCATTTCTACTGTGTGTCTCAGAGTAATTCAGGGAAATAGTCTCTCTTTTCTTCTAATTCTAATAATTGCTCATTTCCCACACCCATTTTTTGATATATTTATCAGTATGAAACACGGTATCTTAAGCGCACGCATCCACCATTAAAATCTGATGGGCTCCTTTGCAGTAAGAACTGTGACTGCAACCTCCGGTCACACAAATGACTACTGTGATGGGCAAGCTCCTTCAACATCAGTTCATGTCTTTAATTTGATGCTTTCTTTATGAAATTACTGGTCGAAATACAGTTCGCCTTTTCTGAATCTCAAAGAAGTAGACTGTGATAACTGGTTTTGCAATCAGGTATTTTAAATGATCATTGCAGGCTTTTTGTTTTTAAGGAGATATATTTAGGTCTGAAAACACAGACCAAATGTTGCCATGTCTCTTCCATTTTTTTGATCACAAGAATACGCTAGTCAATAATGAAACCATCTGAATATTTGGAGTCATATTTGGAGGAGTCCAACATTCTGATGAGTCTTCAAAAGAAAAAAAGATACCTTTCAGAGCTTTTAAAATGTGATTTAAAAAAATCCATTTGGAATAGTCAAATTTTGTAAGAAAAATGTGCTCCACTTGGAACTCAAAAAACAAAATGAAATCATATCACCACACTGAGTGAGCTTTGTCCTTACTTGTGTTTTTTGAAGGTATGTGTATTCCAAATTACTATTTGAAAATAATTTACAAATGAGTGTTGATGATTATAACCCATATTCAGAGTATTTTTTCATAGTTATAAAAAAATTAAAGATAGACTGTAGTATACTTAGTTGTGGTGGGAATCATGTAAATTTCTTTTTTAACAGCTATATTCTGCACCACAGAGAGCCTCATGAAATCACAACCACGGTCAAGAGACACATGTGCATCCATGGGAAGTGAAACTTGGTACTAGGTGCCTTGTGTGAAAAAAATTAACGTGACTTCAGAGCAAAAAAAGGAAAACATATCCAATGTTGTACACAAACAATAAACTCAATATTCTGTGATGCACTCAGAATAAATCACACAGATTTGCAGGATCCGGCCCTGCAAATCTCCATCAGGCATTTTCACCCATAGTCCCACCGAAGTTACGGGGCCTGTTCGTGAGCACAGAATTACGGACACTTAAAACTCTTCAGTATCCTATTTTTACAACACCTAGTACATCCCAGGTCTGAAGGTGTCTGCTTCTAAAACTCACGGGAGTTGGACTCGATGATCTGTATGGGTCCCTTCCAACTTGAGATATTCTACAATTCTATGATTTCAATCTTTTTACAACACACAAGACAAGTGTAAAGAGAGGGAAAAAAAAATCTAAAACAACTAAACATCACAGTGCATTACACAATCATAATCATACAAAATCTACCCAAAAAAGTGAAAGTCAAGAAACAGAAAAAAACCTGGTGATGATCTTATTATGAAAAAAGGAGAAGGGCAAACCTTAGGATTTTTAGCACCACCTTTAAAAGGAGAAAAAGACTTATCAGCCAGTACCCCTCGGATACCCACTAACCTAACAAATTGGAAATCTGATCTCCACCTTGGCCTCCGCTCTGATGTCTGTAAAAGAGATTCCTGTCAAGACCCAGGTAGTGAATCTCCTGTTGTCTTTTCCAGCACGATGTTTTTTGACTAGACAAAGAACACAGTGATATTCTATATACTGTAAATTCAGATGATCTTTCGTTCACCCTCCCTCTTTTTTTAAATGTGGTTGTTCACGTACAATTTCTTTGATTTCTAACATGATTGTTTTGGGACCAGATAAGATATTTTTGCTCCTATTTCAAATATGTTTGTATTAATTGTGCATTATGGAGGAATGGGAAAAGCTAAGTTTGAAACAATTTTTCTCCTATAAACTTGAGATCAGCTGTTACATGCTTTTTCACAGTTTTAGTACGAAGCAGTGGTTTTAACAAACTTTTGAGTCATTATATCTGAATAATGCCTATGTTTGGGATTGTGTTTTTATGTTTTAAAACTAGAAGCAAATTGTGCCAGCACTCACTTGTTACTTTTATTAATGCACAGCCCTCTTTTAGCTGCAGTTCTGCGCTGCTCCTTACCCCCTTACTCCATATCTGTGGTTTTTTCCACTTCATTTGTATCCTTTTTGCACTTTTTGCGTGCTTCTTTTTGCATTCTCTTTTATTTTCACACCAGTCAGCTTCGGGAAAACTGACAGTGAAAGAATGAAAGTGTTGTGAATCATACCTAAAAACACCTGGTAAAGGTTTATTTTATGGCATCAAATAAAAATGCTGAAAAATACCTGTCAAACGATATTTTTTTTTTAAACCAGAAAACCAGAAGCTTGAAATACAGTGAAGCAAAAAAAGAGGTGTAAATTTACAAGAAGCTAGGGACAGTGATAAAAAGCAATTTTGCAAAAGTAAAAAAAAAAAGAAAAATAAAAAAGATTAAATGACATTAAAAAATATCCAAGTCTTCATTTGATTATCTTTAATCTAATTATAAAAAGGAGCTGCTTAGTTCCCTTCAAAACAAGGAGACCTTAGATGGTTTAAGCAGAAAAAACAGAGGCTAGCGCAGCAAAAATAGTGCTAAATTAAAGCACTTGGAGGCCAAGGGCTTTGAACCTGGGTTTAAGCAGTCATTCCAACCTTGTGAGGCAGGGGCTACAGAAGTTTGGGCTCCTGCTAACAGAGCCCTCATTGTTCCACCAGGCAGCTAGAAAAATGCTGCTTTATATCTCCTCACACCACAAGCCCAGCACACAGAGCCTAAGAGGAGAAGGAGTCCGAGGGTGTGCTATCCATTGAAAAGCCATTTTTCCGCTATAAACTACCCCATGCTCCAGCCCTGGCTCGCCAACCGCACTAACGGGATGTTATGATGGTGCATAATTTATAACTGGAAATTTCTGATTTATGTGGGATTTGGGGCATTTGTGTGCCCGCCCTCCCAACCTTCCCTCCTTCACTCAACCCTGGGCACGGCGAGGTGAAACCTTTCAAACTGCAGAGCCAAGGTATCCACTGCGCTAGTAGATAAACATTGCACAGTTGAAAGTTCAGTTATTCCACACCTGTTTAATATGTTTATTCAGTAATTAAAGATTAATGCTTATTCCAGACCAGATAAATATATACTGTACACACGCATGCATTCTGTAAGGAACAAAAATTTTACTGTATTGGGCTACTTAAGGGTACTGAAACGTACAATTTTAAAAAGCCTAAGCCATGTCACATTTAGGCCATGCTATAAATTACATCACGTACATTGGTAAAAGATGCTAACAGTAGGTCAGTCGGAAGAATTACTGAAGAAAATTTGGAGACAGGTCCCTATTTATTTGTATGGCTCATAATTATGGCCATTTGCAGAGACGGCTATGGTTCATCGCTATTCAGCAGCAAGCTCAATAGAAGGCATATGTGATGATGTTTGCGTGATTTAGACTTGCTGAACCTGTAATAAAATGTATTAGGCTGAAGTGCTCCAAAACGTTTTATTTATATGTGGGTACATATATATATAGATAATATGTATATAGTGTTATATACATAGCTACACACAAAAATATTCTTCGTATGTATATACACACACAGAAATTATATATATATGTACACACATATACACACAAATAAATGAAGAACTCTTTCATAAGTTTTCCATATGCAAAAATATACACAAAATAAAAAGGCCAGATCCATTGCGATAATAAGAGGATAATATGAGACCTTAGTAGGATGTGTCGCCAAAGGAGTATTTTCACAATGACTGAGACAGACTGCCTTTTCCTTAACAAATGCCCAGTTTAAAAATGTCACGTTTGACCAGGTTAATAAATAGATGTAACATAATGAATCTCAAATTTCTCAGTATTTTCTTTTAAATGCATAGGGGAATGGAGATACTCTACTCACATCCTGTTGCATTTTAAAGGAAGCTCTACATGTACCTCTCGTAAGGCTCTTTTGAAAAAGGTCTGTTTTCCTGTCTACAAACTCTCTGTGCAGTGTACCATGGAGGTTGGAAGCAACATTTTTACAGTCATAAAGGGCCGTGACAATAGCTGAACCATGGCTGTCTGCTGAATTCACACCAATTATGCTAATTCTATAGTTTCAGTTATTTGAAGTAATCAAATACAATTCAATTAACTCTGCTTCTTATAAAGTTCATAGGTTTATAATCAGAAGCATCTGAATAGTAGAAGGTTTTTTTAATTGTGTCATTTGGGATGTTATTGTACTCAGTTAAACCTACAAAGCCGGTAAACTACTATGCTCGCCATGCTGGAACTAAACTGCTGCTAAGGAACACATCCTTGAGATATATTTTAGGTGGTTGTATTATTTGTAGCTCCAAATCAGAACAGCAGCTAATGATGTTCTTAAGGTTAAATCAATAGTTCTTATGCAAGACAAAGAATATACTTCAGCGGACTGAATTATCAGCCTGTTTAACCCCTGCTCTGTGCTGGACTCTATTTTGCATTGGTAACACTCTCAGCCTCTTTTAAGGAGGAGGGTTGAGCCAGTACTGATTTTTTTGAAGCCTCTACCCACTGTATGACTTGACTTTGCTCCCATTTAGTAAGGGCAGAAAGCTCCGTACACCTGAATGGGGAGCAAGGCAAGCCCTGCACGGGATGAAGAGCAATCTCCAGCAAAGTGCTCTCAGCCCACTCACCAGCTAGCAGAACAGGAAAGGGTCAGGACAATTCACATGTAGCAAAGGTCTTCCAACTTTGTTTTTTAACTGTTTTTGGATATACCTGCTGATGCTGAACAGACTGCAGTGCCTCTCGCAGAAGCAGTATACATCTTGCTTTGTCTAGCATTTTCCAGATGGCATGTTAAACAACTCAGAGAGAAGACAGCTCGTGAGAGTGCACATGTTCAAAAAGAACAAGTGTGCCAAAGCATTACTGTAAGTTCCCAAACTGACTCCTGTGTGCAATGGCACAGATTTCTGACCGGTCATCCTGCCCCCTTTCCCAGAGAAATAGAACTCTTCTCAGTTTTAAGACAATGCACCCCAAATGGCAGTGGCATACACTTTGCACGCATGCGAAGTAGATATATCTTCGTAGTAGTGTGTGTACAACCGAGTATAGTGGTCCTTCTCAGGGCCATAAAAATAAATGTAGGAATAAAAATCATTAAGTAAAACCCACAAAATCATACATTAAAATCCAAACAGCAGAATTACTTCATGTTCCAAATTTTGGAAGTTACAAGCTTCCTTCCAACACTTCCACGATGCAGTGGGCAGAGGGAGGCAAACAGAAAGGAATTGCATATCACGAAAGTCCTGACCCATTCTTGGCTTTCACAGTGCCCCTAGAACTGCAGAGAGCATCAGTAACCAGACACAAAGAAAAGGTGCTGCAGATCCAAGTCTCAAATCAAGGTTTTACTGCACAGAATCACAGGCTGGGTTAGAAGGGACCTCTTGAGGTCATCTGGTCCAGCACCCTGCTCAAAGCAGAACAACTTCAAAGTTAATCCAACGTCTTTTTTAAAGCACACGATCTAGAATAATCCAGCTATTCAAATATCATTCTGGTCAAGCAGCAACGTACATCTTTGCAGAAAACAGAACTGTAGAGGAATAGTGTACTATGTTTCCACTTCGAAACAGAATAGCAGACATTTTACTTATTTTAGCAAAAATGAAACTTGTTAGCCATCTCTTGTACTATCTTTTTTAACTTAAGGGCAAAACTGAAGTAATATTGTTATCCTTCAGCGATGTATACCATTAGCCTGTATTATCCCTGTAACAAAAATTGTGTTTAAGACAAGTAATTTGCATGGAATTAGAGGGAGGATCTGGTTTTTTTCGTTTTTTTTTTTGTCTGTTGTAGTAATAGGACTGCAAAAATATAAAGCCTAAATAAAGAATGAGTTCTAGTGAGCTTGTCACTAGAGCACATCATAGTCCTAGGTGTGTACATTAGAGGCAAATGTAAATAGGAAAAGCACATGAAAAGGTCTCCAAAGGTCCTGACTTTCGGATACTCTTGGATGCCAAATCTGAGCTTTCTTATTGAAGAGTATCTTTAATTTTAATTTTTCAGCCTCAAAGAGATTTTATTTTTAGCAGCATAACAGATTAAATTTTTTAAGTATTTTGTTAAAGGCATACAGATGAAATCTACACATACATGTATCTTAAGGTAGGATATGTGACTGGCAACCAGTCACTGTTGAATTTATAAGCCTTGTGTAAATTCAAAAAATTCAGTTGTAGAATATGTAGTTCAGAACTGGAACATAGTATTTATTATTAATTAATTGAATACCATAAAAGTGTCTCTACCTATCAAACTACTGAGATTTAATTATAAAGGGAACACAACGAGGCACAGCACAAAAGGACACTGAAATCAGCCCCATGCCAAATTCCCCACGAATGCACTTGGTACTGTTTTCCAGGTCAGAGAGGGCAGGAAGGGACTAACCTAGTCCTGTTAAGCTATCAAATATGACAGAAAACATTAAAGCAAATAGAGATCTCTGGATTAATAGGTATACTCCTCTTCTCCACCCTGGGCAAATGCCTCTTATCTTGCCTCATCTGCAGCCAGCTACACTGGATTAAGCAGAATCCTGAAGTTTAAACAGAGAAATCACTCTTCACACAAGAGAGGTAATTTGAACAGGCATTTAATTACTGCAGCCATCGAAACTGTAGTGAGGTAAAAGTGCAGTCTTAAGGGGGGAGAAAACCCAACCAAACTAAAAACTCCAAACACACGAACAAGTCAAGCCTGTAGCAGCTGGGAGCTGTTTGTGACTTCTCTGTTTCACTCCTTTAGACTTTCTGGCATTTTTATTGCCTGTTATCCCAGTGATAATATGTAAGCATGCAGATATATTAAATTGAGAGGGGGGAAAAATAGGGGCCACATAGAAAGCAGCAGACTTGTAGCAACTGATAAACATCAGTCATTTTCTAATAAGCTAAAAGTTTCTAGAAGTTTAGAAGTTAGCAAATAAACTATTAAGATAATATTCTGATGGAAAAATCCGTGCTTTAAGCTTCCCTACCCCACCCTGTTAATTTGAAAAAATTAATATACGTTATGGGGTTTTTTTGCTTTTCTTCTTGTTCTTGTGCTTTCAGGTTTCGCTCTGTAGCCCTGAGTGCCATAATCCTCCCCTCTCTTTTCTTCTTCCAAATGGCAACCGGGATTTTCATGAAATCATTTGACTCCAGTGCTGAGGTTTTAAGAAAAACAAAAAAAGCACACACTTTCCTAACTAATGAGAAAAATAAAAAAAGCTGGAAATGCTAGGGTTTGGTTAAAAATGTCTCTCTCATTTAGAACCAGATGTTACCACAGATCTCACAAAAGTCTATGAAAGAAGGATGGACCAGATTTCGGTCAAAATTACAGGATTTGGACATACTGCTTTGCAAAGGTGAACCAGCTAGAATATTCACCATGGTTCTATTTGTTTACTTGCTCAGCTAATGAAATTATGGAAAATTCTTTCATAAACATAAGCAAGTTTGGAATACCTGTAAGTGGGCTTTTTGCCAAACTAAAAAGAAGATAAAATAAAAGCAAAGCCTTAAATAAACCCAGGCCACATGGGAAGAAGTTTTGACCTCATTGACTTCATGGGTCCCAGCACTTCACTCCTATATAATGAGTCCATTAACAATGAGGAGAAAGCTATTTTCATTATTCCCCTCAGTTCAAAATCAGAAACGCAGCCTCAGTTTCTTTGTTGACGGGAAGCATCTTTAATGAGAAGAAGTCATGTATCTCTTGTTAAAACACTGTAAGGCCCAAAGTAAAAACACAAGTAAAGCAGTCACTGGAAAGTGTACCCATTAGTTGTCATCAGGGCTCCCCGGAGCCTTATCTCAAAATAACAGTAAGCTCCCAAAGCCCTCAAAAATTAGATAAAATCCTGGGCTAGCGGAAAGCATGCCACAAAAGATTTTCAGATTAATTCTTCAAGCCCTTGTGCATCAAAACAAACAAAACACCTTTCCCAGTTTTCCATGGGAAACAGATAAAAGGCGCAGTGAAATAGCCAGCAGCTCAGGGGGCTCAGTGGCCTCCTCGGGAATGCCAAAGACAGAGGCGCAAGTCCCTGTGGCATTTGATTGAGACTAGAGGCTTGAACCTCTCCCTCTGTGACCTGCAGCGAGTAGCACAAACATCAGCTCGTTAATTAAGCCCGAGGCTGGTGAGCATTGGCCTCTTTTGTATATTGACCACAGTTCTTATCCTTGTCAAAACTGATATGCACAATCCATCAACAGCTTTCCCTTCTGATGAAACAACACATCAGAGTAACTTCTCCTCACCCAACCATCCAGAAAACACCTACATGGTGGGAGATGCAAGAGGATAAAGAACTGTAGGCAAGCCCCTGGCTTGGAAGTCTTTTGCTGATTGGCTTTGGGGAAAAGCACGACACATTTAGAAAGAGCCATGGGGACTACTGGGACGTTCAGCAGAGACAGCCGAAGGGGAGTCATGTCTCACGTGAAGCAACTGCAGTGGGCTCTGCTGAATTAATATGACCAAAAACAAAGTGATTGCCAAGCTGGGAACCAGTTTAACAGCATGAGCACCTCAAAGTTCAAATAAGAGGAATGCAATAGCAAGGGTCACTGCAGGAACAGGCTTGTAAGGGACTGGTAAGGTTTATTAAACACCACTCATCACTCTTCGTTTAGCACAATTGTGGGAAAAGAAGATTTTATAGCCCAGTGATCCAGTCTACAACAGGAGTCAAATGTGCAAGACAAGTCCTGTCTCTTGGGAAGAAATCACCCTTTAGCTGTGAGAGAAACCACATTTGCTTTTTTGGCAAAATGCTGGGGACTCTCCTCCCACGTAGAAATCAGACAAGACTCCTATTTAACTGAAGAAGCCAAGAATGTATTAATATATATACACGTCACTGTTCTACCACATTCTTTCTAAAGGCATCTCTAACATTACACGTACACAACCACTTACAACAGTACCACATTTATGCTTATAAATTAAGTAGCCCAGCTCCCGACAGGCATGTGTATGGAAACATGCCACGTGAAACGCACAACCAGAACCAAGACTGAGGCTCAGAAAAAATATGCCCTACATATCTAGATAAACTGTAGAGAAAGTGATCACATTTATTAAAAAAAAAACCCACAACCATATTTCAGAAGCTACTCATAGTTTGCAGAGAGGATATTCACTTCAGACTTCATCAGAGGATGAAGGATATGTTCAGTAACAAGGAAACAATTATATCTTTTTTTCTTTCACAACTATTCCTACATAAATTGAAATATTCTACTATAAAATTATACTCACTTTTAATTAGCTACTTAAAAATAAAATTCTAATCATGTTTTATTAAAAAGCTGAAGAAGAAATTAATGCAATTTTCATTATACCTCGGGACGTGCCTTTTTTTTTTTCCTCTCTTTAACCTGCTGCCCTGTCAGGCCTTATTATTTTCACAAAGATCTGACAATCATGGGGTCATATTTGTTAGCTGCTTGTGACAACATTCAAAAGGGGCACTATATATCACCAAAACAGCTCACAAACCGGCTAGTCACATTATTTATTATGAGCCACACATGTGACAAATTATTTAACTCAGTGACTCCTAATAAGTCAAAGAGCAAGCAATTAGCTAACGCGGTATGAGGGCTGTTTGTGGCAATTTATAGATGCTCTCAAGCTGTCACAGCACTTCAAAGTACCATTAAGGGGGGGGGGAATGTCTTAATGACTCACTTGAGATGACAAGCATTACACAGCACACATGGCAGCGATGAATTTGGCAGCCGATTCTATTACATGAAGCTTCCTCCCCTTCCCCCAACAGCTGTTTACATGTTTGCAGTTTGCAACTCTTGCAAGTTGCTCCCCACTGGAAACGTGGAGAGGGAGGCACTGTGTTCCTTCGCAACAGAGCAAGTGTTGTTCAAGGCCGCTCTGTGGGTAACTCCTCGGGACTACAAGAAACTCAGAGAGCTGTATGACTGTTAACTAGGAGAGATTCTGCAGGTAAAATCTGCTGGCTGCATGTACAGCTGCTATTTCCAGCTCACAACTGGAATGGACTGAACCTCATGGAGGTCAGGGTCCTTTTCCAGTTAGCTGGGACTACTCTTTGTAAGAATTATTCTTTATAGTAACCCAAACAAGGACATTTTTAGGACATTTGGACAAGATGACCTCCAGACCTTCCAACCTCAACCATTCTGTGAAATCAAAGATTATCACTTTGAATTCACTCAGGATCTGGGAAAGATCCAAGCTTTGGAGCTCAGACCAGCTTCTAAAGCTTAGTCCCTTGCTTTCTGTAATGAATTACAGCAATTGGTGACTATCTTGCGTTTTCTTCTTTGCACTCCATTGAAAAAGTAAGTGTATCCCTTTCTCCTGGGTCCCCTCTTGTATTTCTAGTGGCACTCAGTTAAACAACTCCCCGGCTGTATCAAACCTAGGCACCTCGGTGAATTATGGACCAATGCCAAAGCAAAGATCGCGTGGGATAAATCTAGTCTGGGTGTTCCCATTCATATGAATGCAGTGACAGCGTACGATGAGTGTAGGAATTAAAAATAATCTGGCAGTATCAGGTTAAAAAAGCTGGTGATGATTAGCAGATACTCTGTGTTGGAGAGTGGGGAGGTAAGGAGAGGTGAAAGAGGGAACTCAGGGAGGGGGCAATTAAATGATTATTTTGCAGAAACTCCGGGCAATAAAACAAAGGTCAAAGAGAAGAGGAGAAAGATAGATCTTGAAGCCACCGTTACACTAAAGGTTGTACCTGCAGCTGTGAGAGCACGACATAGCTATGCCTAGTGAAAGACAAAAATTAATCAATGGGAATGAACGGGTGACACTGAGAAAACACAACGTGCTGCCACAGTTGGACGTGACTGTACTATTTCAGGAGGGGAGGAGAGGGTAAAAAAAGCAGATGTCAGACCCGCATTCAAAAGCAGTCACTCCAAGCCATCCAAGCAAATGCTCCCCCGCACTATAAGACATGTAGCAGGAGCAATTAAGCCTCTCTCTGCCACACACATTCCTTCTTAAAATGCAAGTCATTGACTGTGCTTTAGCATTCCTCAGCAGCCACAGCTGTATTATAGCAACTCTGTTATTCCAGATAGCTTGAGGGGAAAGTACCTGCACAGAGGAGTGTTAACCTCTGCCTTTAATTGCACAGTGACATCATCCACGAGATTTAACTTGTGCTTTTGACACAACATCAGACTTTCAATGCAAAAGTTTAATTTAGTACACCATGCAAAAGTGTTGAAATCCTCTTCAGTACAGAAATTGATAAAGTTTTTATCGGGGACAACGCAAGTCTAGAAATGTAATGAAATGTTTTGTCTGTCAGAAAAGGTTTCTATTTCCAAGCCTAAATTTGCATATTGAGATTGCTTTAAAATGTGGGAAGCAAAAGTTAGAAATTGTTTTAAGGTGTGGAGTTTGAATGACAGGAATACCTTTATGAATGGCTGTAGCACAAGAATGCCTTTTCCAAAAGTACTTTATAAGTATTTCACAGTTACTTGGGAAAGAAAAAGTAACACAGTCAAATCTTCATATAATAATATAACAATCTTCAAATAATATGGGGCTTGTTTTTTGTTTTTTTTTCCCAATGTTCACTGCGGTCCTTAACTACCTGACATTTCATCAATCTTCTGGCACCTTGTCCTTCTTTTTTTTTTTTTCTTTTTTCTTCTGGTATCACTTCATCTTTGTCAAGGTTTGCTTTTCTTTCCATGCATTTATGCCATGCTGCTGAGCTTTTCAGAAGTTACAAAGTAGAACTATCTGAACACTGTGCTGAAGATAATTTTACTGCATTAATGTAATAACTCATCAGTCAAATTTTGGATATCCAGGTATTACTTATTCTGCTGTTCCAACTTATAAAAACTGTTATACTCTGAGGGAAAAGTATTGCTGGACAAGCCAGGTTTGGGTAGGGGGGGAAGGCTCCAGTTTGCATTAGGCAGAAGAATGGCTAAGTAGAAAAGAGAAGAGGTAAGAGAGTGTTTCTTGAAGTGGCACTTCTAAAACTGATGGCTTATCTGTTCAATTGTTTGACCAAAAGCCACAAGTGGCAGAATACAGATTTCATGTGCTGCAGCACATGAACAGAGTTGTGATTTTTGTTGCCAGTCTCAGGATCTTTGGTGCTTTCCTTAGAGCTCTTCCTCCCAGAGACATGAGACTGCAGAGGCCTCTCAGCTTTCATTTTAAAAGAAATAAAACTAAAACAAAAAAATATTAAAGCCTCTCTAGTTCCAAGCGAAAATTTAAAAGCAAAACTTGAGTATTCCCTGAAAGCTCAGAAAACCAAAAAGGCAAATAAATCAACACTTTCTCTTTTTAGGTTAAATAAATCGTGAGATTTTTTTTTTAATCTCCTCATTTTGAAGATCCACTTCACTTTCTATTTATTTATTTATTTAAACACGGGAAGAATCCACGGTGAACATAACAAATCATAATATTGTGGGTAACCTCATACTCCTCACAGGTACTTTTCATCAGGTTAACAATTTCCAGTGAGACTCACAAAATTTAGTCATAATTTTAAATACCTTCTCTTGAATCATCATGATTGCGTTTTCCCAACATCTGATCTGCTAGTAATCAAGGAAAACAAATAGCCTTCTTTTGCAATCCTTTTCTAATCTGTGGAGAAAAGGACTAATAGTACAATGGTGCCTATTCAGTAACAGTCAAAATATTATTTGAACACTAAGCACTAGGGCAGAAATCCTTCAGGCCCTCCTGTTTTCTGACAAAGAGCCGCAACTTTGGCAAGTGTATGTGAAGTGCATTTCTGAGGTGAGCAAAACTAACCTCTGAACTTTGTTTTTGAGATGCTCATACTTTAAAAGCAGAACATAGCAAGCATGCATAGAAAAGTGAGCTGAAAACCCCAGGATCTGGGGGAGGGTAGATTGCCATGCCCAGGTGGAAGGGATGACGTTTTACGCAGATAACCACTCCATTCTTAATTTGCGCTTTATATTTTGCCACTTCTATTTTGCAGGTATGTGATTGTGTCCATAGCAATTTATTAGCAACTGTAGGAGTCAGTAACGCAGCTTTATCCTCTGAACTAAGATTTAGTGCACAGATTAAAACTTGTCACAAAATAAGACTGTGGCTGAAGCTTTTTAGCCAATGTGCAGGGGGCAGGTTTTCAGTGATGATAGCCCTGGCTGTGGGATTTACAGTTGGCAACAGAAAACAGTTGGAAATATACAAAATTGTGCCTTAAGTTTTTTTGAGCATTAACCTTCTGAAATAAGCTTTGGACAGGACATTATAAGGTCACATTTCCCAATTAATACATGAACAGGAACAGATTAAGGTCTTCTCCCTGCTATTAAGGTGTCCCGTCTTGCCAATAGTCCTCTAAGGAGAATCGCTTGCTGTAGTCTGTGAGCTGTTCTTCATGGCCCAAGTGCCTACATCTCCTGCCTTTGGAGTGCAGCAAAGAACAAGCTCTTCACAAATCAGACATGTCTATAGGCTTTCTCCATCGTATCAAAACTAGTCATCTTCATTTGAATGCAATTAGATTTTCACTACTTATATCATACTATTTCTTTTCCTCTGACAAGGAGGGTTTTTTTTAAAAGTAATTTTCTTTCTTCCTCCACTCCATCATCTCATTTATCCCATTGCCCCTCAAGCATATTTTAAAAAATGGCCAGTCCTGACTGTTAACAGCATCTCACACATCCGTATCTGTTTGTTCCTTCCCAGCTCCATTATTCTGATCAAATTGCGTCTTCATCTTTCAGTAACTCTGGGTATTTTTCACTCCACACGTTCCTGAAGTGCAATGTCTTTATCTAATGCCTACTGATCTCCCTTCCACACTGCTATGTTTCTTAGCCTGCCTGTCTCAAATTACCGGACTGGTACGTTCACTAGATGTTTGTCATAGCAAGATGTTATGAGCATATAGAGCACGCATACTTTGAAGATCAGGGTAAGGAGACACAAAAGGTACGTGGAAAGCATTGTTAAACGATATAAGGACAGTATCTGGTCAAATTCACACCACTATGAATGAATCCTGAGAACCTGAAAATCCTTAGCACTGCATGAGAAGTGATTCTCCTGCATTGCTGTGATAGCCAGCAATTCAGCAAATTGAAAGGGCAAGATATTAGTAGTCACCCTGCTCAACACAGACAGCATTTAGACCAAACAAGGTCTCCAGTTAGCCAGCTGGCCCACGTTTGAATGGGTCAGCTAGCTTCTAGCTAGATGCATCATAGAGCCACGTTCCCTTCTCTCTGCCATCAGATATGGCTGCTCTACTACCTTCTTCCAAATATTTCAGGTCAGTCACAGAAAACATTAGCTTTGCTATCTCAGTGCTGTGCAGAAACCAGTCAGGCTACTAAACTACAGTAGTAAAATGTGGAGTGGCTGCACAGGAGTTTGTTTCCCGCCTTTATTGGCCCAGATAGCGCAGAGTCTGCATCTCATTTGTGAGGAGAAGTCTTGCTGAATGCAGCTGTCAGTCGTCAGAAGGACATCCTGCTTACAAGAAGTCACTGCTGAAATGAAATGCTGCATGCAGTAACCTGGTGTTCAAATGGGTGTTGCAGACAAGCTTGCAGAGAACATTGCAAAAAGTCACTGAAGAAACTTCCACGGGTTTTGAGCGTGGCTCAGCGCTCACCGCTTCAGCACACAGCTAGGGTTTAGGGTATTACTGAGGTGAAGCATCCTAGCTAGAACAATGACTGTCTGAAGTCAAAACACACAGAATCACTGACAAACTTAAAAACCTAACAGAACCCCATACGCAACACTTCTGCATTGTTAGGTTTTTTTTTCTTCTTCTTCAACAGCTCTGGATAGAAGAGAGACTATCTTCATAAGAAATCCTGCCAGGTCAAACTGAAATCTGAGGATTCAGATTACACCTTATGATCAAGAGCATCTGCTTTCATCTCAGGCACAGCAGGGACGAGGCAAGAGGCATCATTCAAGATCTGAAAAAGGAGTCAGCAGTAAGTGTGGCGCAGCGAGCACTCTAGTGGGAACGGAGATAGAACAGCATCAGCAAATTTTGTTTTGCTTGTTTGCTTTCCTGCTTGCTTTTTTAATAAAAGAATCTGCAGTGTTTATGTGTACATGCGCGTGTGTTAAGTGTTTGCACACAAAATTACGCAAAGCGTATTCCAGCTCGATACATGGAAAAAAGTGTAAGAGAGCAAAAAGTCAAATCAGTGTCAATTTATAGTAATCGTAAAAAGCTCATGTCACAGAAAATCCAGCACTGCAGGATTCTTTGCAACCTAGTTACATGGAAGAACTGCTTTACAAAAAATTACTTAGAAAGGGACTGTACGGTTTGAGAGCACACTCTGTACAGACCCACCTACTCTCTCAACTACACAACTACCGGGCTAATTTCAGAGTTATTCAATTTTCTTTCAAAGAGATTTTCATACTTTTACTTATTTTTTAAGTAAGGAGGTCTATTGATAGGTGGAAAACATAAATGTAGCAAACACCCAGCCCCCCAAAAAAACCTAGAAGAAAACAATTTCAGTTACTGATCTGTACTACTTGAAAATGGAAATCTGAAAGATTTCTATTTGCCAGAGATTTATTTTGCTATATAAGACAATATCCCTTTTCTCTTTTAACACATTTATGCTGATATTCCATTGGCCCTTTGAAGGTTAATGGTAGCCTTTTTGGTCTCATTATGAATATTAAGGTATGCCCTGCACAGCGATCCAACAAATGGCTCCAACAAGGGCACGTTATCCCTTAGGTGATGAGAGTTGTGACGTTTGTGCAAGATCTTTGCAGTAGCATCAAGGAGTCAGAGACACCATTTGTGTGGGGATTCAATTCCACCTGAAGTGCAGTGATAAGGGTCTACATTCTCAAATCTTCTTAAATATTGGATTTCCAATTCTGCTTGTACATATAAAACCCAATTCCTTATACTTTCTAAAGAAAGAGAAATGTTGTTTAGAGAGAGGTTATTTAGCTCTATCAGATCAACACTATTCGAACCTAGACTTTCTATATTGAATTTTTTATCTATGGTATATGTGTCAACACAGAACAGCCAATTTCCCTTGTAACACCTGATCAGCATTAGCTGTATTTAAAAAACACACAATTAAAAAAAAAAAAACAAACCCTCCACAAAAGCTTGGGTTTGGCTCCTTGTGCTTCAGGACATAAATGAAACTCTAAAAGAGGGAAAGAAGAAGAAATTTCCCCCATGACGCATTTATTCCACAACTGCCCACTCCAAGTTTCTCATCCTTTCTTGGTAGGCACAGCAAGCTGGCAGCTGTCAGAGACACTGGACTGAATGACGGCTGGGCTGGGCTGCTACAGAAAATCCTATATTTAAATGTACAAGAATTTGTCCCTTCACCAGTCTGGGTCAGATCTGCTGTACTCAGCAATGCAAAGAAACTTTTAGTTTTGCTCTATTTTTAAAGAACGTGAGCACACGCATGCAGGTCAGAAGGATTTGTACAACAATTTACAACAGTTTGTGGAGCAGATTAACTAGATTCTTCCCTGCTGAAAGGATTATATAAAGATTAAAACATTCAAAGTAGAGAAAAGCATGTAATACATGAGTGAGGGTAATTTACGCTAAACCCATTATTAATGAGATGAACACATTTAATTAAAAAAAAAAAAAGACAAGACAAAACCTGAGTCATGAAGCAGTGAGATGATACCCCTTTAAACGTGGACAGCTTTCAAATAAAGCTGTGGTAGAAGTTATTTCTTCACCAAAGTGGCATTTTTGCCAACAAGACTCTTGGCAGCCTTCAAGGGTCAACACTAGCACAATTGACCAAATATGGTTGGGAATTTGAAAACATTGAAGATATTAGCATTTGTTCCTGAGTCTAACATAACACAGTCCAGTCTTGCCACCAGAGCCTATAACTATTAAGTGATAACTTAAGCACTGGAATGCAAATAATCCATTGGTTCACATTAGTGTCATTTCCATTTGTTGATGTTCCCAGTCCCCTTCAAATCCTGGCAGTACCTTACTCGACTTCTGAGGGGAACAATCTACAGGAAATGTACTAAAAAAGTTAAATGACGAGAGCAGAAGTCAGCGGTGGTTTACTTGCAGAGAAAGGAAAAAAGACGATACATTAAACTACACTGTCCAGAGTTACTTGACCTCAAACTGATTGCTGTTAAATTGCTTGAATTGAAGTTAGTCATTTACCTACTGGCAGCTACTCAAGATTTATCTTTACAGGCTACAAGGTTTTAGCATTTGTCCATAAACTCCCTGCCAAATGTTAACTTTCAAAATACTGGTTTAACTGTGAAGTGTGGGGAAGCTTTGCTGAAGTCAATGAAAATTTAACATAAGTGCATGATAAAACATTAAATTCTTAAATAATTTGGCACCTCTCCTCTGAGAAGTTAAAAGGATGCTCTGAATACTTAATGGGTAAAATAGAAGATAAAAAATAATAATTTTTAAGGAACAGTCTGCGATCTGAAGTCATCTGACCTAGAAATGTCATAATGGGCATCTGTGCTGGAAAAATAATAAGGGTCTATAATTTATTAGGATATACTAGACAAAAATTAAATTATCGTGGAGATAAGCTTTATGCTACAAAGATAAATGCAATTACTTCTCATTTTAAAGAGAAATAAAAAAAGTTACCCTGGGAAAAATGAAGTCCTCCCACGCTTTTAGCTACACCTTTATCTAGCACATATATCAGTTTAATGTGTCCATACATCCCAGCAAAGAACTGCAACTTTTAATTTAAACCTGCATTCAAACAGATACAAGAAACAGGAAGATAAGCAGTAAAAAAAAACCCAGAAACAAAACCCAAAACCTGGATTTCAACAAACTCTGTAGTTGTCATCAGGGTATTTTTTATTTGGAAAAAAAAAAAAGGGGGGGGGGGGAGACAATGAAAGAATGTAAAAAATGACAATGACCTTACAGAAAACCTGTTGTGCTTTCTTAAACACTATATTTTTTATGGAGAGTGAGCAGCTGCAGGAGGACTCCAGCACTTTGCTGGACTGGATCCTGAAGCTATGCCCCAGAGACCGTCAAATTATTCCCCTAATACTCTTCGCAGCTGACTTCGTTCCTTATCGAGGCCGATCAGTGATGTAGGCAAGGGTAAAATGCAAGTAAAACGAAAGACACTGAACTCTGAAGAAATAACCTCCACACCAGCCCGAGCTCTCCCTCCCATAATCTGGCCAAGTGGAGCATTAACCAGAGGGAGGGCATTACAGCCCAGCCCATGGCAGAGCACCTTAGCTGAACTATGCTTGAAGAGCCCAAAGTTACAAATATCTTCCTAGTTTGATATATTTCCCGAGCCAGTGCTCCCTCCAGAGCCTAACAGGTCGGACAGACCTCCATACCTGAAAGAGGTACAAGAACACTTTCCAGGCCCAACACAAAATGTCCTCGGAAATAGGCAAAACTCAATTTTTTTCCAGCTATGTGCCATACTGCTAGACCCAATTATTTATTATGCCATTCCCCAGAGCATCAGAACCAAAGAAAACTGAAAATCCTGAAGCCAACAATTAAGTCAACAGATACATCAGCCTCTTCAAAGATGTTCCACTGCATGTTAGAAAACCAGTGTCTGTCTGGAAAATGTTTGGGTTATTTTTTTCTTTCCTGTTTTTTTTTCTTCTTTTTTTTTTTAAATTTTATTTAAAAGCAGTAAGGTAAAGAAACAAGCATTTCTGCATTTTCAGACATCTCTGCATTTTCAAAAGCAGCCTGTTATTCTAGGCACCTCAGCTCCTGAAAGCTCAACTTCAGATACCGAAAAGGGACTCGATGAATGGTCCTCACCTTTTAACAGGCAGACTGAGTCTGCACACCAAAATGGAACCATTCAAGATCTAGAGCACTAACCTCTTTCAGAAATCAAAATAAAATATAGAAGATTGTTAGATTTATGTTCTGAATAAAGGTAACTAAGCATATTCCACCTGCCCTTTCATAAGACCACTGAAAGTCAGCATCCATGTTTCCAAGGTGCATCCCATTCCAAGCTCAGGAAAGGGATTTTCACAACTTCCATGGACAGCCAATGACTTTAAAAAAAAAAAAAAAAAAAAGCAGTTGTGTCTGGATGTCTGTAAAGACAACAGAACTCTTCATGGCTCAACTATTTGGTTCCTGTAAATCAGAGCGAGATGCACTTTCCTGCTCTCTCTGCAAGTGTATCATTCACTTGCGACTCTCTAGAAAGAAAGACTCAGTGAATGAGATGCTCAATAGAAAAACTCAAATGTGAAAGGTGCCCTGAAATTACTGCTACTGTACTTTCCTGCAAGCAACATTTCAACTAATTTCAACAGAGTTTCCAAATAAGCTGGGAATGCCAGCAAAGACCTGGATTCATCTATATTGGATAGTTCCATCAGATGGCACTATGCAGATGAAACAGTAACTTTTGGTATAGAAATATTTTTGCAACATGAAGTCTAGGTATCTCAAGAGGCATTAAAAAAGATTTGTTAAAAAACTGAGCTGCATACACATTCATACTTAATAAATAATGTCTTAATAAAAAGAAAACCAGAGACTGTTGTAAAACTAGAATTTTAGAAAAAAATCTAAGCATCCTCAGATTAGGTCAATAGTTTATTGGATCTAATAGGAGAAAAATGCTTCCGTTTTGTTATACGCTTGCAGTTTTACTCAATTTACTCAAGAAGTACTTACTCAAGAGTTACTACTTCCTTTCCCTTCTTCCTCCCCCTCCCCTGAATTCCTAGAAATTATTTTAATATGATATCAATACATTCACTAAAATGCAGAAAATAACATTCCCATGGAAAAGGTAACTCTGCCTGATATCTTAACTGAGAGATTACATTTTAGTGCATCAATAGTCTATGTATACTTAGTTGTGACAGTCCAAACCAGGCTTAAATTTTAATAAATTATTATTTGCATAACATCCCCTTTTCTTTCTGGCATACAAACAAGTATATGAATTGGTTTCCCATCAAATATGCCAACTGGCTTTGTCATAGTTATCTTCCTAATCTATGTTAGCAATTATTTTTAAGAAACTTTGCTTAATGCATATGAAATTAAATCAAATGATCACATACATTTTGTATACAGACTTGTAAATTGCTTTTCTCATTTCTTTTTGGCTCCAAGACACTATTCAAAACATCTCTAGAATAACATAACCATATTTCACAGATAAGAAAAAAGGGTATGTGTGCCTTAGTAGAGAGCGAGAAAAAAAGTATAGCAATGTTTTAATGCCAATGTTTTGGCACTCTCCAAGGAAGACAGGAAAGGGTATTTGCCCACAGAATTCAACAATTCTTGCACTTCCACTTCCCCCATTTTCCTATCACATATCAGAGCTAGAACAAAATGTTAACTTCCAAGAAAGAAGGCAAATGGGAAAACAGACGTGAACCCCACAGGAAATCCAAATTCTCTTTCATTTTGGTATACTTATAGAAACAGTCTGGAGTTTTATGCAGTTTTAAGATGCAGATCTTAAAAAAAAAAAAAAAAGAAAAGGAAAAAAAAGAAAATCTAAGCAATATTCTGTATAGAATTTCTGAAATACATTTGTGGCCAGCAGCTTTTGTCACAGGCAATTTAAGGGACCTGTAATAGAAACTACAAGGTATTCAATGGCAAAAATATTATGAAAAATGACTTATTAACAAAACTAAAAGAGCATTCAAAGGCAACCAAGGCTGTGGCAAAGTATATAAAGCCACAAACTCATAATTCTTAAATAAAATATATAGTGACACCTTTGCTCTAAACAAAGTTTTCAGAAAAACAGTTAAGAATCTTCTTTTTGCACCTAGATTTTAAAACGAAGTGAGTTTGAAATTTAACGTTATTTTATCCTATCCTCACACTGCCTCTTTCAGAATAATGTTTTGCAGTGTGCAACTACCTATCTTTAATTAAAAAGCAAACAATACCCAACTATTTTTTATTCCTGCTTTGTTGTTTCTGGATCGAAACATCACTAGTATTCAACGAAACATTACACAACATGTCTTCTACTGAGAAAAGTTCACTGGAGATCCCATTTCAGAAGCACCAGAGATGAAGCAGCCTCCTCGTTTCCTTTGGCCATGTGAACACGAGGAAGAAAAGCTGCTGAGAGAAAGAAACCAAAAACTGAGCTGGCAAGATCCATGGCAAGCAGCTGAAAAAGGGACCTTGGGACAACAATGTCGTCATCAGTGTCCAACTTCTTCCTTTTTTTTAAACCAGCTCTCACATTCTTTCCCCATGACGAATAGCTGTTTCCAGACGTCCCCTCCCACTCCTCCCTCAGTCTCTACACAGCAGCCCTATTCCACGTGTCTGCTATATTCTACTTTTTCATGTAGTATTTCCTTACTCTATTCTCTTTGCACTCCCTCCCATTTCCCATGTCTATTCAAATGTGTCATGACGTTCACGCTGCTCAATCTGGCCGCGTAAAAGTGTAAATTCCTTCAAGAAAGGACTTGCCATGATCTCCTTGAGGAGTTCCTGCAGAACTGCAGCTCTGATCTTGGTCTGGGTCCCAAGAGAATGGGCAACGCATAAAATAATCTATTTCATGATCTAAAATGTTTGCACAATCAGTAATTGCTTCCCACACAGAGTCATACTTCAGAAACAACTCAGTAGTAGGTAGCTTGCACTGAGAGCTTGTTGAGTGACGAGGAGATCTTTAAAACATCTGGGGACATAATTGGATGATGAGCACTTTTAAAAACCTGTCCTCAGTGCTTTTCCCTCCCTGAAAAAGTGCAGACTATCTGCAAATAATTTTAAAGACGTTGATTCCCACAGTGTAGTTGTACGGGTCAGCTTCTCAAAAATGACACTGAAGTTAACAACTAGTATGAGTCAGCTGTTCCAAAGTGTCAACTGCCCCAGCACTTTTGCAGCAATGTGCTAGATGTCCATATAATTGAGATTACATGGAAAAAACTTGGAGATCATCATACTAGACATTTTTGCAAAATTACATTTCTTCACTGATGGGGGGAGTTACCAAAATCCTTTAAACTATAATAAAAATAAGCATGCACACAGCACAATAGCCAGAGTCTTTGCTCCTCAAGTGCAATAACGAGAATAAACATTGTTTACTTACGTAATAGTTCCATATAAAAGTCTAAAGAAATAAATCTACAGAAATATTTAAGGTTGTCTTACTTTAGTATATCATACATTCCTAGACTAATTTGTTTAAACCTAAACACAGGGGACAAGGAATTTTATTTTCAATCCTGCTTTATTTTAGATATAGTGATTTAAGTTATCATTATTACCTTTTACTATGAAGTTGTACACTTATGACAAACAAGGCTTTTTCTTCTTTGATTAAGAAAAAAAAAAGGTAAGCAAGTGCTTACCATTAGGCAAAGGCATATATTCACTTCATTAGAAATGCTCATCTACTTAACACTACCAGATGGTCGTATTTTTTTAATTCTTTTTTTACCCATATACAGATACTGGCATGTAATTGTCATGACCCCAAACTTCAGTTTTCGCAGCTGAGACCTTCTAAAATGACGGTGACCAAGATTTTACAGGGAACGTAAGCTTTAGGAAGCAAAGAAGGACAAAAATGTGCATGTGGTGAAGGTAATGATGCATACAGGCATACATTTGAAGCTATTAGTTAAATTGTCAGTAGCAGGCGTCAAGAATTC
>NW_008825071.1:547015-551307 GCF_000699105.1 Pygoscelis adeliae | reverse complement strand
TCTTTCCCTTCCTTTGCCAGTCAAATAACACTTCCTAACTAAAAATATCCAGTAGACCAGATTTTCCTTTCAGAGCTGCATTCTAATCCTACCAATATTTGCAAAGTGTTGGGAGAAAAAAAATTCCACCACCCCCCCACACAAAAATGTATGAATGTAGCTGAGGATGCTCATACGAAAAACTGTGCTTTTCTTCTTCTCCCTCCTGATGGTATCTTTGTGACTTCCATCAACCTCAGAAGATATATGCCTCTCCTTACCTTCACGAAGTTGTAAATTAGTTATTTACAACTAATAAATTTTAAAAGACTGTGATTTAAACGATTCTACTACAAACAACAGGAAATAATCCCTTTTACTTAAATACAAATACGGTCTATTGGACAAAGTGTTATGTGGGCAAATAAGTCTTGCGCTCTGCTCCCTAATTATTGTGATCTATATACAGGATCAAAAAGTATTTACATAATCACAGTGTATATGCATACTTTTCTTCTTTGCTGCAAGACCAGACTTTCTGAGTGTTGCCTATTTTGGAATTCTAGGTTTGCCAAAGGGCTTTCATTAACATGTCTGTCTCCATAAACTGCAAGACATGCTAAGGTTTTCTATAAAAGTGCAACAATAAATCCACGTTTAATCAACCCTTTGTTGAGCTGCACACACATGGACACTGTAAAATACAACTCAGATCTAATGGCAGGACCTCTGTTCATAGCTTCAAGTTCAACGGTGTTTAAGACGTGGAAGTGTTACTATTTTTTACCCTTAGCCATGTAAGTATGAACATTTGATGCCTTGGACTTCTTTGATTAGACATGCATTCTCACCACACAGCTGCAAACCTTTTTTTTCCTTTCTACTATTGCTCCCAGATAAAACCAAGCTATTTTGCCTCAATACTAAACTCAATCCTGGTCTTCATTGCCAGTTCACCTCCAGCTGCCTGTACAGAGTTTCACACTAAGCCCCTTGTTTATATCAGTGCTGCAATTAAGCCCAGGCCAAGAAGAGAAGTCCCTCAGAGGGTAGCAGAAGTGCAAAGCTAAGAATTGATTTTCAACTTCTGCGACGTAGCCCATACACATCCTTTCGCCCTAAGAAAAAAAATCGCCATCCAGATCTCCTCATGCCCCACCTTTCTTTGTGTGTGTTTTTTTGGTTTTATTTTGCTTTCAGTGGCCATTTTGGGACATTTTTCACAAGTTGAATCCTGTTTCCAAATTGGCCAGTGAGAAGTTTTAGCCATGCTGAAATCATTTCCAGGGCTAAATTGGGAAACCTGAGGCAGCTGGGCAATCTTACAGCTGGCTGAACTGTGGCTTGCAATAAAAGGCAGTGTGAATAAGGTATATTGAAGCTAAATTGGATTTGTGTGAAGGGCCGTTTATTCTGAAGGGGGGTGTGGGGGGAGGAATTAATGAACAGAAATTAAGTTAGCTCAACCAAGCTTTTAAAAATATACTGAAAAATACCTGACCTGCTATGAACCTTTTAACAAAGCAGGAACTCTGGGCTAGCTGGACCAGCTCAGCTCAGTTTAATTTCCCTGCCAAAGGTACAGATTTCAGAGGATGTACACGACTACTTGGCCTGATAAGAAACCAGTTTTACAATAGATGGGGCAGGCTTTACTTCTGTAATCTGAAGTCAACGCAGCACAAAGTCACTACTATGGGAAATCCAGTGTAAACCAATATGCGGCCCCAATACAGAGGTCATTGTGGCTGATGAAAATATTTAATTAACTAATCAGCAGATACCTAGAGAAAAAATACACATGCCCTTTCATCCTCGTTGCCAAAATTCTCTTCACTGAAATAAAAAGAAATCGCAGACTACCCTGTTTTGGAAAGATTATTGATTAACTTTACAAATACTAATATCATAATTAACTAGAATAATATTTTACTCACACTCTCTAATCTAATCTAGGACCTCTTGCAATGAAAGAAATGCTATATGACTATGCGAAGTGGCTGATTTCAGAACTGGAAGCCAAAATGTCTTTGGGAAGGTTTGTGTTTGGGTTTTTTGGGAGGGTTGGTTGGTTTGGGTTTTGGGTTTTTTTCCCCATAGCACAATGAAATAGTCAAACTGCATATTCCTGAAAAGCTGGAGCCACTTCACTGATATAGTTAAATCCACCATAAAAGCCACTTGGCTGTCACAAAGTTTCCCTTTGAGTTGTAACCCATATTACATCTAACTTTTATATCTATTACAAGGGCTAGTACTTTTTCTGAAATCCTGTGAATTCATACATACACCTCCAGAATAACAGTATTTGTAATTAGCTGTAATAATACCTACTGATGTGACAATTTACAGCTTAACTACCATTCTTAGTGAGCTTGGCTTCATAACTGTCTCTGTGAGGCACCCAGGCTGTGTTCATTTTACAGATGTAAAAACTGAGAAGGAAGACTGAAGGAAATCTTGCTCGGACGTTTCTGATAACTTATCTGCAGCACTCCCTTTGGTGGCCATGGCATCTTAAAAATAGAAAAAACGCTCCTGAAAAATGTGCTCAGGGATCAGATGTTCTCAGTCACATTTGTTGAGGCAAAATTCCAGAGACACCGGTATTTTGTGCCGTTTTTTTCCCAAGTGTGAGAGCTTTTTAGGGTGGAGTGATGGTTTGCCTGTTTCTCCTCTCTTCTTGCCAAGAGGTGCCACCTTCCCCCCCCACCTTGTCCAACTATGAGTCATATTATTATGAACTCGATGGGAGAAATCAGATTTTCCATCACTCCACTGTCATCTTGACCTTAGTATTATTCAGCATCCTCCCAGCCCCAATTCTAGCCACAGGAGAGTCAGTTCCTCCAAAGCCAGTCACAATAGAGATACCTACAGTATATCTGGAAATAAAAATATAATTTAGGTGTCTGCGCAGTGACATCTTTCCTGCTATACTAGTTGAAGATTTGCTGGGTGCATGGGGACTGAGTGAGTTGCAGGCGTCACAAGCCATATCAGCAGCCCGACAGCCTCCCTGCAAGTTGTGGTCACATCAGAACTTAAAACGCTTAAAGTAAGGAATGGATACTCTATAGATATTGCTGCAAGCTGAAATCTGGAATCGTAATTTAATCAAATAAATTGGGTCATACTGCACATGCAAAACACATTGCAAGTGAGATGGGTAAAACTTAAAATGTCTTCATTTTATTTTGTTTCTCAGTGGAAATGTATCCTTTGTGCATTAAGTTATTGCTGGGGTTTTAACAGTGGGCAGGAAGGAAAAAGAAAATTGTTTCTAAGGGGCTTCACAGTCATTTATATTTATTGTATTGATTGGCTCCTGTGGTCACCGTTACCCAGCTATAGCAGGCAACAAATTCTTCTAAACCTTACCCCTTTCCCTGCCTCAAATTCAGTTTTGAAGTTTTCATACAAATTTCTTAGAACGGAGCATTCCAGGCAGGCTTTAGAACAACGGAGCATTCCAGGCAGGCTTTAGCATATTTAAGGATCCACTGATTTAAACTCTTATATCTGGTACTCAGTCCAATATGTCTAGGAAGAGGCTAAGATATCAGGCAATTTACGTTGCATCCTGAAAGCCACAGATCCCTATTCTGAGATGAGAAGGAAGCAGCAGAGAACAAAGCCTGTCACCAGTTCAGCTCTGTGTGATGCTCCAGAATTTATGGCTGGCATCCTAAGTGAACCTCTAGTCAGTTTAAATGCAGCACAATGCAAAAAGCCCAAATGGGCCCACTGCACATTTCTTCCAAATAGGCTTTCAGTGTAGATCATGTGTTGTGGGGGCTGTGGGACTAAAATCAGTCAAGCTCTATTGCAGGACTGCATAAATTCGCATTGGGAGCTTGCAATAACCACTGCTGAAGTTTCACAATGTTTTCATGTTGTGAATTTCAAATTTCCTTCCCCTGAGTAAATTCCAGTTAAAAGAAATAGAATTCATAATAACCTGAGCCAAATGCAAATTTGTCCAAAACTGGAACCACCATATGCCGGACCCTCAATGTGTGCCACCAGCACGTGTGCCACGGCCCAAAGAACAGTACAGAAATGTTCGGGCTGGCCTGCCTCTCTGGTTTTTGGAAAGGGTTGCACTACTTTCCAAAACAGAACAGTTGAGCCAGTAGATTTTATCCAGCAAGGAACCCCTATCTGGTGGCTTATTGATGGAGCTGACTGCCAGATCTTCTGTGTCAGCAGTAAATTGGTATTTAATTCAAACTACTTTTTATCAGTTTATTAAAAAAAAAAATCACTACACAACAAGCATATAGTGGATCAACTTCCACAGCACTGCAAAC
>NW_008825071.1:521844-546996 GCF_000699105.1 Pygoscelis adeliae | reverse complement strand
GAGAAAGGGGAGTCTCCTGGCATCACAGAGACCTCTGAGCAGCATCACTGTCCTCCTCAGCTTCTGGAAGAGGCACGGTGCCTGGAAGGAGGGCAGGAGGGAGGAGCAGGCCATACTTGATACCCCATATCACCTAGCTACTGGAATAAGTCCAAGGCCCCCAAGAAACTTGGAAGTGGTGCAGTCTGTAGCCAGCCTGAAGGTACTGCTGCAAATAGAAAGATGCCGTTGCTCCTTCCTCATGACACAACTGAGAAGAATCTGGGTACAGCCAAGGATCCTGACTGTATATTGAACACTAAGTATTCATAATAATAACTTACATGCTGAAAAATTACATTACATGTTACAAACAGAATATGAACTCAGGCTAAATTCAGTATAAAACTTTACACCTGGGCTCCAACATTGCCTGTCAAAAAATGAGCTGGTTTCCCCCCCCCCCGTTTTCAATGTTAGGTTAAAAATGCAAGAAAACATTCTCTGGTAATGGAAATACCAAGAGACCCCTAATTATAATGACACGAACAGGCAGCACTGTGTAAAATTTCTGAAACACATTTAAAAAGCTAAGTTACTAAATCTAAACAAAGTTAACAGATCTACTGGTATATTTTTCTAATCCCTACATGTTTCATTATTTCACCCATGATAATTTTCATCACTTATTCTCTGTTCTGAAAAGGATTTGTTTTTTTTATAAAACGCATTACAATCGAATGAAATGCACTGACATGTTCCTCTTTTTCCATCTGAGTTACCTTCTTTAAACTGTTGCAAAATTTCTATTTGTAAAAACATTATTACAAGGAAGGGACTCCTCACCACCCACTCAGCTCCCAGAAGCCAAGAGAACAAACTCAAAGATATTGTTTTTCTAATTTTACACTGATACTCTTTGGCCCTAAAAAAATGTTCCAGGTCTAGTGTGCATTTTAAAGGGATTTATAAAGAATTAACTCAAGCAATGCCAAGAGCTAACTTCAAGCTTATATTAATTTTTAAAACATGGCATATAGGACAAGTAATTCACTAACTACTTTTTTCCTCCCTTCCCAACTTTCACGTTTAAAATGCTCTGTCCTTTCTTTAGGACAGAAACGTTCAAGGGCTACGGAATAACCTCATTTCTACAGCTTTTAACACATAACATCCATACTATGGTATTCTGATGTTAGAAATATGAACAATCAACCAAAAGACCTCAGTCAACTTGATCTGAAGCAGGAACGTGATTTGGTTTTTTTCCTTTCTTCCCTCTAGTTAATGATGAATTATTATATTAAAAATACATATTCCAACTTCAAAGAAAAGCTAGGTTGTTATAAAACGCAGGCGTTCGGAATTAACTTTGAAAAGATTTGACCTTTTGCACACAAAAACTAACACCTACATGAATGAAGTACTGTAGTAAGTGATGATATATGATGGATCATTTCAAATGTGTGTATGGAACCATGCACATTTTTTAAGGCAGGGGCAGATGGTGGTTATAGCACATCCAACATTTTCCAATTACCTTGTTTTTTCAAAATATATCAAGCCCATAAAAATATTAGCAGAATCCTTGTACTTTCATAGAAGTAATACTTTTCAAATATAAAAACTTTAAAATATATTTAAGTTCAAATTTAAGTTCAAAAAAGTATCTTCAGACAATCCCCTTCTCCCTCTCTTCCACAGTTTAATAGGTTGCAAAGGAAGAGAAAATTACGAGGTGTTAGACCCAGAGTTTTATCCTAACGTATTAACTAGAAATTCATCCCGCATTCTTAAATAGGAGATAGGAACTAAATACAAAGAGCTGTTCCAGCCTGATCTGCTTTGAAGACAGGACTGGTCAGATGCAGGGTTTTGGTTTTGTCCAAACTCCAACAAAAAGGTAAGTAACTTGAGACTGAAGATAACATGAAATCTTCTACCTGCACGAAGAGATTAAAAGCAAAATGGGCAAAACAAACACAACACTATTAACACTTTTATATAATGAAATGAATATTTCTTCCAATCTTTATCCAGTTAGATAAAACTCTAGGACGAGATTTCAACAAAATGTACGTTGGGCTGACAATGGAGCACAAACATTTTCAAAACAAAAATAAAATAAGAAATATGTTGGAATTGGACCCCAGTGTGAAGGGGAATAAAAGTTCACAAACACAGTTCCCTTCCAAGTTAGGCTGTAAACCAGGAACACATGGAGAGAAGAAAAGGCTGTTTGTATTGTTCCAGGAAACTGGACCAAGGATTATTCCATAATTGCATTAAGCAAATACAGTATAATATCTTACATAGTGAAAAGTTCAGAGATATCATAGGCTAAGTGATTGACTGATCATGATACACTGAAGTCCTGTAAGCCATTAATTCCTTAATTACTACAGTTACAAGCATTTTATACCAATATTGTTGTGCTCTATAGCAAGGAAATGGGGAAATAGTATTCTGAAACATTTTCGCTTTAAGTACAATTTCTTTTTTTATACATTCATTTTCAACTTAAGTTCCCATCATGCCTATGTTGAGGATGCTTGTGAGTTGATGAGTTGTACACAATAAAGTTCTGAACTAAGGATAAAAAACCGTCTTTAAAAACTGTTACTGAACTGACGGAGCTGAGAGTCACACTGTTGTTTCAAGGTGAATATGTTACTACACCAAGCAATTTCCATACTGTAGGCGTTACTTATGCCTTCCAAAAATCACATTATTACTATCCTTACTGACAAGAAAACTCAGGCAATGCCTTTCCGTGGGTATTCAAGTCAACAGGAACTGCTGGGCACAATGTCATCAAGACCCTGAAGAGAGACTGAGGAGAATTTGTTTCTGCTTCCAGCACTGCAAAATACTTCCTTGGTGACTATAACAGAAGACCGAAGTCAGTAATGCATCTCCCAAGAAGTTTGGCCTGTGTATACCCAGGACAAGATCTGCTACCATGCCTTTACACAGACCTAACTGCCTCCAGGCTGCGGGGAAGAGGGGAAGAAGTACTGTACTACTACAATTATGCTGATTTAAGTGAGGCAGATCTCTAGAGTAGATATAGCTTGACCTAAAGCTCCAGTTGCTTTCAGAGACCCACCATGAAGACAAACCTGCTGCACCATACACACAACTTCCTTGGCTGCCTGTCTCACAAAGACACACTGTTCAGGCTAATAAGCTTTCTACCATCCAAAAAGGATACTGAAAAAAGTTCACCTATATGTTAATGGTTCTGTGTCCCCCTTACCCTAGACAGCTATGCAGCCATCATACATTAGCATAATACTATTGTTCTGAATGGGATCCACTGACTTGCATCAGCTGCATACCCAGTTCTCTAAGAAAGGAAGGAAACAAAACTTATTTCCGAGTTTCCAAAAGTGCTAAGGACAAATCACCCAGCATCCCTGACAGCCAGGACATGCTCGTTGTGCTGTGCATCTGCGCCCAGCTTTGGCAGGTTCAGGATTCAGCATTGTTTCCCACACTAGAAAGCTGTCATCTTATCTTCTGTACCACTCGTCTGTCTTTGGTTCTGCAAGTATGAAATAAAGAACATCACTGGCTGGCTACCAAAGGGGTCTCAGCCTTCCCAGCAGGAAGGACGGTGACTGGGATGAGAGGGCCCCCTTTTACAGGGAGGACGAAGATGGGGAAAAGGGGGGATGGCGTCTTAGAAGAATGGACAGGGATGGTAGGGACCACCCAGGAGATAAAGAAAACATGGGTTGAGGGGAAAGTTGGGGAAGCTCCTGAGCATGTACAGTAGCTAATTGTCAAATTTTAACCACTTAGCCTTTTAAATCTTTTTTTTTTTTTTCTTTCCTTTACACACACACAGAGCAAAGGCATAGTTCACGTTCAGAAGTAACAGCTTGCAAAGGCATTTAAAACCAAAGCAGATTTTTAAATTTAGCACAGCCTCTTCAGTGTTTTCTAATCCTGGCTCAAAGGCTGAACTTCGTTAAAATTTGTTGCAAACAAAAATGTTAAGAAGTTCCCAGACTTTGATGGGCTTTGCTAAATTTAAACCCATGGTGAAATTTTTATAGGAAATTACAGACTGAAAACGATATAGCCATAAGGAAAGACCACAGCGGAGCTTCTTGTATGTGTTTCTCTCTTGTAAAGCTCTGCAGTATTGGTGTCACAACACCTAGCTCCCTGTGCAAGCAGTAAGTTTCTCTCCTCCAGTGCTCTCTGGTCCAGGCTTTCCCCCACACAGTAATGCGTTCCCAAACATGACTCTACAGCAGCCCCTGAGAGAAGAGGGGAGCTGGAGCGCCGGGGCCAGGCTGGCTGCCTGAAAGCCACCTATTGTTCCCAGAGGCAAACAGCCCTGCAAGGCACACCGATTCCCTGTCTCCAGAGGGAATGCTTGCATGAGGCTTCTCTCCGCTGCCCAATATTCTGGGGCACAGAAACACTGTAATTTGGTGTTAATTGGGTCAACTCCCTACTTTAATTAAAATGGAACTCCAGACTCTTCCCGTTCTACCTCCAGTTACATTTTATTATTGTTTAGCTAAAACAAAGGTACTCTGGTGGTGGTTCCTTCCCTTCACTGCACAAGTGCTCCACAAGAAGTCTCCTCTTCTCCCTTCTTACACTGAAGGCACACTGTCAGTGCTCGCTCTACCCATGGGTCCAGGGGCTCCATTTCAATCCAGGCTCAGACACCCAAATCTTTGCCTGAGCTGTGCTGTAGGCATACCTTGGCCCCGTCCTGTCCCCTGCTGTCCTGGCTCACTCACTGGTTCTCCTGAATGGTCTCCAGCCCCTTCTGTTGCTCCTGACTGGACCCCTTGGATGGACTCCAGACCTGATTCATCACCTCACCTTGGCTGCAACTGTCCATGGGACCTTGTTACCCACACCCAGCTCTGCCCATCCAGCTCAGATGCTGCAGGACTGTGCCCTGGTTGGTGAAGGCACTGCCTGTGCTGGTGTCACCGTCAGCACACAGCCTGCACCTCCTCATGGTGCAGCCCCACTCCTGCTGCTCCCTGACACTAACAACCACTGCAACATGACAGGGACCTCCTCCTCAGCGCTCCCTGGCATCAGGGAAGCCACCAGTTAAGGGTCCTGGCATGTTTACTCTTTTAGCACCTGTAACTAGTGGCAATAATAGCAGCAATAGCAGTGAGATTCATGAAGGGTCTGCCATCTAAAACAGGTATGGTGAACACATCAAAGACACGTAGCAACATTCACCTGGAAGCATGGAAGAGACCAGAATTAAAAAGGAACTGCTATTGGAAGAAGTAGGGTATGAGAAGGACAGCATAGGTGAAGTCTGATGAAGAAAGTGGAGACCATCTCAAAATCAAGACTGTGTGGAAAACACAAAGGGGCTGCGCCAAAAGACTTGAGATATGAGCAGGGAGCTTGAAGGTGGCTAGAATAATGCTGGGGGCTCCTTTAGAGACGGGATCATGCATGAGGCAACCTAACATAACCTGTCCTTTGGTGAGCTATGGAAGATTGTGTACACAACCAGTGTTGCAAGTTCTCTGAGGCACAATTACTCTGCAGAGGAAAGGTATCAGGATCACTGGGTTTCTCCTTGCTGCACAGGAGGAGGGACTGCTGAAGAGCAAAACCTGTTACTTGCTAGCCATCTGACATATGTGTTACAGCCAGGGCTTGTCATGGTTCTGCTTTGCCAAGGTGGCACAAATGTGCATCTACCATGTGCAACAAAGACAAGCCACAGAGGCAGCAGGACTGTGAAGCCTGCCACTGAATTTCCCTCAAACCCTGGCTTTCATCAGACCTTCTTGGGGCCTTAACAAAGAATTGTTATACTCTTGGCTCACATTTTGCAGAAATAAGACCTTAATCTACCCCTCTTGTCCAGCTCCTTATCTCCCCCTTTTCTGCCTGTGTTGCAAGATGGCACTCATTTATTCTGGACAGAGGAGAGACTAGAAAGGATGTCATGTCTCTGAGAAGATATATAAGTACATGAATACACAAGTCTATACGTACATATGCATAGGAACATCCCATACCTAGGAACATCCAGAGCATCACAACTGACTGCTATATAAGTAGTGACTCACTACACACCTGTCACTACACCAGACTGAAGAGCATAGGGCAGCCCTGTGCTGCTTGGCAGATCTCTCCTGCCATCCCAGAACCACTCGTCCAGGTCTATGAAATTTTAACACTGCATCTCATCGGAACACATATGCATGCTCATTACTTACATGCAACAAATTCAAAGAAACTGAAACCAATTATGACAATAAATTTTGGATAAATCTTATTCAGGCAAATTATTTCATTTCCATATAAACAATCAGATACTATTGTTTTAATTTTATTTGTAAATAATTGTATTTCTATGCCTGCAAAAGAGAGTGAGCGTAGCCATATACCGTGTCCCACTACCGAGCTGCAACACTTTTTCAGTGTCCACCACTTTTTAAAAGGGGTCATTCTATGCACACTGTTCAATTAAATTGCTGTATCTCTGGAACTGAAGTTGGAGTTTTACAAAGGTCATAACACAAGCAGCATGTAATTTAAGTGTATTTTACATATTCACATTCAAATATACTGAATTTAGATACATGCACATTTCCATATCTGTCCCTATCAGAGCCCCAGGAATCTTCGGCTAAACTATTTTAGTCAAGATGACTTTCAGGAATTTAATGTAAAACAGGCACTGAGCAAACTCAGTCGCTGGGCATGTCACATATATATATATTTTGACCATAAAAAGTGCAAAAGTTCACTCACTGTGTTAGTTTTCTCCCACTCCCTATTAATGTTGAACATTTTAACAATTATGTTCTCTGCTGCTGTTAGAAATACACACACGCATGCTTTGTATTTTTTCAGAGGTGCTCTAGCATAGAGCTCGTCTTGTTTTCCGCCAACATAGATGCTATAAAATCATGCTTGATTCAGTTTACTTCTTTCCTCCCCTCCCTTCTTCCCTTTTGCTCAACCTTATCCTCCTCCATGTTCTTGGGTGGGCAGATTCATGGGGAGACTTGGTTTTTAGTATAGCCACCACGAGGCAGTTTGCTACTCTCCTGAAGCACATCTGGGCTTTATATCAGGCCTTTAATTAATCCTCAGTGAAAGCCAAGCTATGACATTTTGACTGGGCAGGCTCCAGTTTTGGACAGGTCTTGATTTATTGCGACTGAGTCTCAACCTACTTTGATTTATTTCAGCTTTGGGGAGGAGGGCAAGCACTGAACAGAAAAAGCACTGTTGGATGCAGAACATGTGATGCACGTAAAGGACCTCCAGAGTACTGTGGCCCAAATGACAAACAGCTCAGACAATTTGCAATAAAAATAAAATAAAAAAAGCCCAAGTGATGAAAAGATTTTGGTGAAAGAAATCACTTAAAGCAACAACAACCACCACTACCAAAAAAAGCAACAACAAATAATAAAAGCCTTAGTGAACTAGGATCAAACTATTTGGCAGAAAGTGCCAACGAAGGAAGCCCATGCCTTATCTCTAAGTAAACAATAAATCCCTGGTCACTCATTAGTGTTAATCATGCCTCTCATCAGCATTCAGCTAAATACAGAGAGGCAGGACCAATGCTTTCCTGATGAGTCGCTTTCAAAGAAAAGGATGTTCTGCTATTGTCTGCCAACTCGCCTTGGGTGGATGTCCTTTTGCAGGTCTCCCTCTCACCCTACCGTGCACAGCATGTGATGTGCCAGCTCTTCTGGACAGTGAGAACAAAGGCGACCAGAACCAAACTGTTCATCTAAATAAAGCAACAAACATCACAATAATAGGAGCCACTGAATAACAAATCAAATCTGCTCAAGGTATAAAGCTTTATTGTTTCTATGGGCAGGCTTACTCTCTTTCTTAGGCCCTTTTCTTGTTCTATTTTAATTCAAATTCTGTTGGACAGATGACTCTGCAAGTTTATTCTGAATATTGCTGTAGCTACTTCCAGTTAATTCCTGTTGTGTATACACGCAAAGAAACTCAATATCTTGAAACTTCTAATGAAAACAAGTAATTTTATTGTTTTCCTTTAAGTGTTTTTGTTAAAAAATCAAATACCCTGATTTCTCCCTCCTTTTTACTTCCTTTTCACCAACTGAAATTCAGTTTTTGTCGTAGTTTCCCCCCCCCCAACTATGGGAACTAGAGGATTTATGGCTCTATCAAAAAAGAAGAAAGAGTGAAGTTCCAGCAACTGAAAAGCAAAAAAATTTTTAGTCTAAACACACTGGCACTTTTTATTTGTTGACACCTATCAGGCTCCAGTGCCTAGTGAACCTCTAGCAGAAAGGATGTTTTTGTTAAACTTGGCACCTGCTGCTATTAAGATTTCAGTAACACCTCAGATGCTACCTCAACAGTCCCCACACAAAGCCTTGGGAGGACAAGTCTTTGCACTCCTGTTATTCCCTGTAACACAAGACAGAAGGACCAGCAACCCATACATGCACGTGCAGGCTTGCTCCCAGGCATCTGTAAGTGTTATAAAGCAGAAGAGGACACAAGTCAGGTATGAAAATATTATGTAGGTCGCCTTTAAAAACATTAAATCCAAATGATTGAAGACATTAGTGAAAAGAACATCTATGTGTTAATTTTTAAGTTTCAGGGTGAAATCTGGAAGAAAGGTCTACTGTACTTGGTTGATCAGATGCCTGTGTAAGTTAAGGCCACAGTCCAGCTGTGCGCTTTGTCACCAAGCAGGTAAGCAGTAGAATCATAGAATCATTAAGGTTGGAAGAGACCTCTAAGATCATCAAGTCCAACTGTCAACCCAACACCACCATGCCCACTAAACCATGTCCCTAAGCGCCTCATCTACACGTCTTTTAAATACTTCCAGGGATGGTGACTCAACCACTTCCCTGGGCAGCCTCTTCCAATGTTTAACCACTCTTTCAGTAAAGAAATTTTTCCTCACGTCCAATCTAAACCTCCCCTGGCGCAACTTGAGGCCATTTCCTCTCGTCCTATCGCTTGTTACTTGGGAGAAGAGACCAACACCCACCTCGCTACAACCTCCTTTCAGGTAGTTGTAGAGAGCAATGAGGTCTCCCCTCAGCCTCCTTTTCTCCAGGCTAAACAACCCCAGTTCCCTCAGCCGCTCCTCATAAGACTTGTTCTCCAGACCCTTCACCAGCTTCGTTGCCCTTCTCTGGACACACTCCAGCACCTCAATGTCTTTCTTGTAGTGAGGGGCCCAAAACTGAACACAGTATTTGAGGTGCGGCCTCACCAGTGCCCAGTACAGGGGCACAATCACTTCCCTACTCCTACTGGCCACACTATTTCTGAAACAGGATTCAAATGACCATCTAGCTTAAGATGACTTGCGTCTTCTGCTAATTGAGAAGCAACTGCATGGGTGTTCTCAGTCTAATCTCTGTCACATTGACTAGTTTTATAATCTGTAAAAAAGATGCTTTTATTTTAGCAGTGGTAGGCTGGTAGACCTATTTGTGCTGGTAGGCTACACAGGGAACCTGTGTTTGTTGTCTTGTCCCCTGACTGGGTGGGTAGCCTGAGCTGGCTCTCTGCTCAATACAAAATTACTAATTCTGCAGAAATGCAGAATATTCATATGCCAGTAAATGGGATCCTACAGAGCCAGTTCCTTTTAGTTTCAGGAGTACAGGTCAAATTAGTGTTAAGGACAATTCTCAAGTCAAACTGTTCTACTGAACACATGCTTCCCTCATCTCTCTTCACTCTGTAAGAAAACAAATTGTCAACATCTAATGTAAATGCTTGCTATTTTCTATGCATTTTTTTGTTTTGTGTCCCACCCAGGTTGGAGAATTTCAGGCTCCTTTCACTGGCAGAATCAAGCACAGTGGCAGCTCACTTTGGCCCAAGAGCAGGTGATGAGAACACAGCACTCCCCTATCAACTAGGGTCTTAATCCGCATCTCGTATCACCCCCATGTCCCCCCATATGAGAATGCAGCATATCACCATCAGCTGTGCTCCTCCTGAGTATAAATTTGCTTTTCTCTGCCAGACAGTGCTCCTTCTAGCTGCTGCAGAGCTGGTTCTGGGTGGGATTCCAGATGCTAGCTTTCATCCCGAGCCTGAACACCACCATTTTGTTCTTGTTTACAGGCAGTTTTATTTTCTAGCTTTTATCTGCCTTCATGAAATATAAAAGTTTGTGTGATTTTTCTTTCCAAGAAAGTGTAATAACACTGTAAGCTCCAGCAGTACTTTCTAATACCAACACAGCCGGAATTTGCAGTCACAAGTTAGTAGGCTGTTTCAGTGAAAGAGACTTTATATGAACCAGCATCCCAGTGAAAACCCCTATCTAGGCAAAAAGGATCACTTTAAGATACTACTACTAAAACTATCAGCTTGCTTAGAAGTCAACTGTTTTAGAAGCAACTCCAGAACATAAACAACTATTCAAGACATTGTTAAGATAGTGTTTTCAGAATTTGGATTTTTTTTCCCCTACCTTGAAATATTTATGACACATTGTATTTAAATGATCAGACTGCTACAAATGAGTGCAACTAAATGCCTATCATCAGCATGCAATTTCATTACACAATTTGTTTACAAACCTCATATGAATAAATTTAACCAAGGGAACTGAGGCTTCTTTTTCTTTACTGCATAGCGTATTTTAAACGTAAATGTCAAATGTGTACGATTCTGCTATTATTTAACACTATTTTCTGTAATCACTCCAAAATGAGTGTGGTAACAATGATGATTAATTTACTTTCGTTTTGGGTGGACTTTTTACTCAAACTTGTTCTTTTGCCAGCTACACTTTTACATATGTGCCTGTCGGTTTTACACTGCCCTTCTTTAAATGTGACCTTATGAAAATCAGCAACAAAAAAGCCTTCTTTGAGGAAAGTCTAATTTACTTAATTACAAGGGGTGGGCAGTTGTGCACCAATTTCATCATTCTGTCATACTTGAGGCTAAAAACTGGCACAGAGTGGGCCAGGTGAAAACTCTTTATTACGCTTCCTGTTTATATTGGTAATGCATTAAACAGAATTTTAACGTCTCCTGAGGTCACTTTTAGAGACAAATTGTGGCTGTCCCTATCACAGGTGTACTGAGTAACTCTGTGCAGGCACAGAGCTTCTTTCTCTTCTGCCGGCCTCCGCCTCCTCATGCATAAATGTAAGATGCAATGGATGAAGTCAAGTCCCACCGACGTCAATAATCATATTATTAGAACAAGATTTCACTCCAAACCAATTGCTGCAGTTAGTTTACAGCATGCTCGGTCCTCAGGCTTGCCAGAAGGGCAGGGCGGGAACGCACAGCCCTACAGTCCTGTTGGGGCTTGTGCACTTCATGCATGTGCTCTCACCCTTTATTTTTATCTGGATCAAATAGATCATTTTCTGAAATGTTTTCTTCTTTTCACTGATATTTGTAAGACTCCATTAAAATGCTGTACATTATACGAAGTGTTACATTAAGTGTGCTCAGACCATAAGAACTCACACAAACCTCCAACCAACACCAGTTCTAAATTGTTACTCACCTGCTCTTGAATTACTTTAAGAAGGAAAAAAAAAAAGATTCTCCTAGAGATGAGGCACTAGATAGTATAGTAAGCCTGGAAAAGCTCCTTGGAAGGCAAGCTCCTTCGTGCTCCACCTTGGCATTCCCAGAAAGCAGAGCACAGATGGGCCCTGCTCCACAGCAGGATCCTCCTTGCAAACCAGCATCATTTCTACTACCAGTACTACCGATTCAGAGAGCCACATTCCAGCAGTGTATGCCATGATTATGGCACAGGAGTCACTGGAAAAGGTTTATGAGGTATTATGGATTGAAATAAAACGTCAGATAAACATATACATGAAACATGCACAACTAGGAGCAGTGGTGATTCCCTGGCTGCAGCCTGAATACGGCACTCAAAATACAACCTCCTCTCGGCACGGGGGTTCGAGAGCAAGGCTGCTGACAACCGGGAGATGATGGTAGTAAGAGGCATGGTGCCCAGCAGCAGCCAAGTGCCTCTCGGGCTTTCCCTTGTTGGGAGACAGACCTATCATGTCTTGGTCTGTTTTGTAGCCTACAGACCATCCTATCTCATGCATCCTGACACCTTTCCAATAACCCGAGATCTGCTTGTAATCTGGGAGATGAACAGTTTTAAACCAGCAGTATTTTTAATATATATCTACCTTGGATATCAATAATAATGCTGGCAATAAAATGAAAAGGGTATACTTAAAATATTTTTCCCTTGTCAATTATTTCCCCTTTAAAATGAATATGATATATTAAAAACCTGATGCTTGTTGAATTTAAAACACCTCAGAGGAAGAGAGAAATTCCCATGAGATAGGGGAAAGTAGGGTTTGTCTGGAAATAAATGCAGCATAATAAATTAATGGTGACGGGGAAAATATGCCTGTATTGCATAAGGAAAAAATACTGCATTAGCAACACAAAGCGTTACTTTTTCTTGTAAAATAAGGCACAGTGCAGCAAGATTGTATGATTTGTACCAACTTTTCATTATGTCAAAAGCAACATGTGTGCCTGGTATTATAGCATCAGGGTTGCCTTGATAAACTGTTACCGTGTAGAGTAACATCTCACTTGATAGAGGTTAAGGCAGAAATAGGAGTTAATGCTCTCCTAACGCAATTTACTGCTCCTTAAAGAAATCTGTAAAGTGCACTTGGAAGAAAGAAAACCTCTTTTGATATTAAAAAAAAAAAATCAAACCCATTTGCAGATCAAGAAATAATAATGCACAACTTGCACTAGAAATATCAGCTTCTAAAAAGTAAAAAGCTTGTCATTAAGAGCAAAGTTAGAGAGCAAGCACATTTTCATAACGGTGCCTGCTCTTTTAATAGAAGAACAACATGAATGTAACTAACATTGGTGCAACGAGAAGTCGGCTCAACACCCAACACTCCTATGGACCCAGCAGTTCAGGCAATGGCTCACAGCAGGGGATCCTAGCTGGAGGTCACAAGTTCTTGGAGGTTTCAAATGGTTGAGTTTGCCCTGTTTTTCCTATGCTATTGAACAAGAGAGACTAGGCTAGGCAAAATGTGCCTAGACTGCATTCAACTCTACAAAAAACCCCTAATAATTTGACAAGCAACATTTCATATGAATAGTTAGGGATCCCTTAATTTTGCTTCCTCAAATCCAATACCAGAGATCCTTTGATCCCACTGCACAACAGAAAATGTAGAAAGCAGATACATGGGCCTACTCACTTAAGAAACACCACCAAAATCCTTATTTCACTAGAAGCAATGAAATGGCCACCAAGGTTGCTAGCACCAGGAGTTGCCCTGTGCATCAGCAGGGCAGGCGCGGAAGGACAGCTGCTGGGCTCCCCTGCACCAGCTGGGCTTGACCTGCACGAAGGAGGAAGCGCTGGGAGGGTTTGAGGGAACCGCCAGCTGTTTTGCACAGCCCTTACGTAAGCTGCAGGCACCAGATGATGTCAGGGATCCACTGTTTACTTCATTCTCCCATGGCTTCAGGCAAATCCATCCCCGCCACACTGCTGAGCTGACTGGGGACGGGGGATAAGAAAACACCAACTTTGCTCACGTACCTTGCTCCTCATACTCCTGAGGAAACAAACAATTGCTCTTGTTGCAGAAATCACATGGATTTTGAGAAGAAGAGAGAGGGGACTCAAGCACATGACAGCAATAAGCTTTCTTCACATACTTAACCTGGTAACCAAGTCAACCGTCTCAAGGGGAAGCTTAATGTTGGCCAAAGAAGCCCAACTGGAAAGTTCAGCTGCTCTATCTTTGGACCATTAATGTTGGTTGTTAGGTCAAGGCTTCATCCAAAACCACCTACAGCTAAAATTCAAGCATTTCTACTAAAACTAAAAGTGGCATATTAAGTGCACCCTGTGGGTTTGGGGAATGTTTCCCACTCAAACAAACAAAAAAATCATATTTTTTTTCCATACCCAGATCAGGAAAGAACAGTCACCCTGCTGATAACCAGTCTTCTTAATAATACACAGAATATTAACAGCTAGAGTACAATAAAAGTAAGCCCTGACATTTTAATTTATCCTCTGAAATATTTCTTCTTTCAGTGGAATGACCTGAAATTGTTGGAGGGCTAAAAACTTTGGTTCTGGGAATGCACTGCCCATGATGTTTTACTGGCTTCATTTCAAATGAAAACAATTATTGTATAGTGAGGATGTTACCACACAGACATAACACCATTAACAATTTTTGACTTCCAGTGTAAATTGAACCATTATGGGGTTTTAAAAATGTCCTCATTAAATTTTAATGATCTGTTTTAAGAGATTTTTTTCCCCCCTTATTAAAATTAAAACCAACTATGCTATACAGCTTTCTCAGAATGTGGTGCATTAAGATTCAAACAGATCTGTAAATCACAGATTAGTTAATAAAGAGAAGCTATCTGGGTTATTACAGGTGGGGCTGGTAGCAGTACCTGTTATTAATGTTGCCTAACATCTACCAATAAAAGATGCTGCTTCCTGTTCTTTAAAGTGTTGCCAAATACCATCTGACTGAATTAAAAATTTCTGAGTTCAAAGGTAGACACACCTGGTTGGTTTGTCAGGGTTTTTTTCTTTTTTTTTTTTCCCCATTCATGATAGGGAAAAGAGCAAAGAAAGGAAGGAAAAATGTCAATTGAAGTGATTCAGCTGATTAAAGAATACATTTGTATTAACTCCCCCATAAACCTCAGTAATTTTTTTCTATGAACTCAGGGTTTCCTTGTTGTACAGTAAGTATTTGAAATTTTGCATGCAGGGGGCTAGAGAAAGTTTATGAGAACATTTCCACCAAATTTGCCCCGAACTTGCCCATTCATAAACTTTGTGTGGACTAAAATGGAAAAAAAAATTTTAAAAAAATCATGGTTTACATACACTCAAGAGAGACTTGTGAGACCTTTGCTGTTAGATTTTGTGAAGATTCACTTTACGGTGGACACGCTCCGTCCCGTGATGGGGCAGTGGTTTCCCACCAGGCGCAGCTGCAGCCTCGAGCAGTCTGTCTGATGTACTCACTCCCTGGGTCCAGGCAATCCCATCTCCCTTGTGAGTTTCATCTCTTTCCCACAGTCTCGTCTGCAGTTGCCCCAAGTTAAAACCGCGACAAGACTGACTGGAAGGTGGAACAGACCTTTTTTTAAAAAGTCTGGTTTGTTTTCACCCCGGTGTTATATTGCCACCTGCTAATGAGTAAACATTGTCCTGCAATGATGGTACATATACCACGTTATATAGTCTCTCTGCTGGCATCCGTATGTTTTCTTCCAATCCTGTCACAAGTATAAGTATAGCTCCTAAACACGGACCCTGTCATAATTTTACTTGTTTTTTCCACACAGTGCCAGCTCCTAAACACGGACCCTGTCATAATTTTACTTGTTTTTTCCACGCAGTGCCAGACAGAGCAGAACACTAAAATCATAGGAACACAGCATGCATTTAAAGTTACTTCTGAAAAGTGCCTTAATTTGGTATTCTACAAGAAGTACATGCTGCAAAAGCAGAATTTGTCAGGACGACTCTTGTAGTTGTGTTATTTGAAGAGATACTGCATTCAAGCTACAATGGCATAATAGGTCAGTCTCAGAAATATGACAACAATACATAATTTATCAATCTGGAAACCTTATACTTGAAAGAAGCCTTAGTCTAACCTCTCCATCACTCCAATTGAATTGTAAGACCACCGCTGTAACAAGACCACTTAGAAAACCACCGGGGTGGCCTTGATAATAATACACATATCATTGTGGAGGCACAGGAAACTAAACCAGATGGTTTTGCTGGGGAAAGCACTTCTTTGGCTTTGTAAAGCCTAAAAACACTAATAGGTCAAACACAAAAGTGGTGAAAAAGAAAGCTAAAGGAAAATTTATGTAAATAAGAAAAAAATCTTTTTACAATTATATTCCCCTCACATAAAAAATGGCTGCAAGAAAATAAAAAGGGGGAAATGGTGCTGTAGTTCTGAAATAGATCAGGATAGTTTTATGAAAGGAAAAGGTCTAACAGCAACACTTACAGGAGGCACTGCTGCTAGAAATCAATACCATACGATGTGCATTAGACAGAACACCTACATCTTGTAATTAAAACCCTTTTCTTTCCTAATTTTTATGTTTTAAATATGGAGACCATTCATGTCTATTGTAATAAACTACTTACTTTCTTGTTGAATCTCTTATTAGCAATCATATCAAACTTAAACAGAAAATAGCACATATGTGCACCTATTAAAATACATGAAATTGAAAATAATTTCCACAAAATCATCCACACTCAAACAGAAACATACATACATTCACACATATATACAGGTGGCATGTGTGTGTGCACGCACACATGTACAAAGCATGTTTGAATTTTCTCACTTGTGCTGTAGTTATTTAGAATCACATTATTTACAGACTTCATTTCAAAAACCATGAAGGCCTTGGTTTTGTTTTGTTTTTCTTTAACGCAGACATCATCTACATGAGTAAAATTAAGATGATAGTGTGTTACTCTGCTGGGAATCGCAACTATTTCTAATAGTCAAGAAGTCCAATCTAAACTACATGCACTGAAAGAAATGTATTATAAGCTCTTTTATTGTGCAGCCTTATTTACCAAAATGTAAGCTTTTACTTGGCATTGAAAAGGAAAACTTTTACTATCACAGTTGTTCTAAAACGTGTTCTCTCTTCATAAGGGAAGGTTTGACCATATTTTCAAAATCTGAAAGAAGATGTTTGAGAATTATACTTACATTTTGCTGGCATCAAATCATGCTTTAACTAAAAGAAAACATCATTATTTAAATATCAATTTTTTCTCTGCTTGCATGGGACAATGCAGAAGAAATGTACACTGAGGAGAGCTTCACTATATGCTTATCATTTGTGACAGTTCATTTTGGTACTGCTCAGAAACAGCCTTGGAGAAAATGTTCAAAGTCTTCAGTCCGACTCCCAAGTTCTTAACTAAAACCAGAGAGTTAAAAGAGTGGTTTCTGAAGCCAGAAGTCAGGTGGGACCACAAGTGCCTTACTGAGTCCAGGGAGCCTGATGGAGCCTGCCTGGACAGCAATAAAGAGAGAAATGACAATGGGGTCTCACTGGATCCTGTTTTGATTCTGCATGAGACACATGCTGGGGAAATGCCCGTTTTGTGGCCAGTGATGCCATCTACCACCTCATATCAAGACTTGAACTCTGTTGTAGGGTTGGAACATTTCAGTTGAGGTGCAACGTGTGCAAATAAGTTACTAAAACAATCGCATCATGAGTTGACTCTGGCAATCCACTTATCTATGTCTTTTCCCTATAGACTCAACCAGAGGGAAGACAACCTTCTTTACTTCTTCTTGGAGCTGCTGTTCCAGCACTCTCGTTGTGTCATGAAGAAGTGGCTCTATTGCAAATGCCAGTGCCTGTGGGTCAGTGCTCGGTGAACTTCACAAAGCGATTTGGCATCTTTCATTTGAGACCAGTTATCTGCACTGTGGCCACTTACATTGGCTGTACTGTATCCTGAGAACTAGATCATTATTTGCGTGGATGATTGAACATACTACCATGGTCAAATGTGACCTCCTTTATCCTGGACACATCATACCTCCACACGTCCAAAGTATTTACATGAGGAAATCAAAGAATATTCTGCTATCTGTAAGTGCTTACTTCCTTTGGGAAGATGTTGCTTTCCCAAAAAGCATTTCAGCATGAGGCTTAGTTCTACATCTTATAAAAAGGACAACGGATTTTTAAACTATTAGAAAGAAACTAAGGTGGAATAGTCATTGTCTCTGATACATGTGCTTCTAGAAAAGATACTGCTTCAGCAAATACCTATGAAGAGTTTTATGAATGTTCAGTAGTTGTTCCAACTACTGATAGTAGTCTATCAAATTTTTCTCCTAAAGGTTCATGCAAGCCCTGCTGCTCTCACAATTACTTCACCTAGATGGCAGCAATAAGATAATCAGTTCAGTGGATCATCACATTAATCAGAGCAGATTAGATATAATTTTAAGATCAATTTGGCTTAATAGAGCCATTAATTATCCCAGCTCAAGCAAGCTGATGGAAAGAAAAAGTTCTCATTTTCTTGGAATGAAATGTGGAAATACACAAAATACACTTGAGTACCTGGATGGCTCAAAAATCTTTACCCTCATACTCAAAGAAGTCCAGCATTGACGGTTTAAAATTATTTCCTAACTTCTATTAGAACTTATTAACTTTGAGCATAAAACCTAAGCAGTAAGAAGAGAAAAACATTTTTCACTTCAGTCCATAACAAAAGGGTAATCCTCATTTAAAAGCATGCCTTTAAGTTCATGAGCCAATCTCATAGCTATATGAGGTACTGATAGTTACACAGACAGATATAAATGACTTTCCTTTTATAACCAGCAATCTTCAACAAAGCAAGACTCTCACAAGCAAGTATTCCGCTGGGCTGATGAAAGGATGTCTCAGAAAAAAACTTTGAGTCTCATCAGACTAAGGTAAAACGTATCTCAAAAGATGACACGTCCTCAACACTCCAAGAAAACAACAAAACAGAACTAGAAATGCCTCGGCCAACAGTCTCACTGGCTGAATCCTTTTCTTATGCACAAGAGTAAAGTAATATTTAAAATAATTCTGTCTGGCAAGAGTTTTTATATTGAAACGTACACACAAACATATAAGAAAGGGTTTCCCACAACAGAAATAGTAGCAGCCGTCTCCAATGGTCAGTCTTTACCTATTAGAATGGTGAATAGAAGAATCATGAATAAAACACCAGGTCATGCTGACTGGAGATTTAAAACACAGAAGGCATCACTACAGATTAGATTTTATTATCTCAATTTCAACATGTGCAAAATGGTTTAAGAGAATAAAAATGACTGTGCATTTTCTTGTGCATTTTAATCACGAAGTACGAATCAGCACCAGTACCAATTAAAAAAAAAAAGATGGAAAGTCTCTCTTCAAACAGTTTCTTAATGTGCTTGGTTGGACTGTACAATAACTTACTATTTCACTTATTTATAAACTGTTCTTTTTAGCTTTGTTTTTTTTACATTATTTAAATATAAATTAATAGAAGCTGATTGCCATACATTTAGAACATCAAATAGTCCCTGATTTCACCATGAATTTAGGCACATGCTTAATTTTAAGCATTTAGCTAGACCTGTAATTAATTGAATTGGAGCCAAATATGACCCAGTCATGAGTCCTCTGTAATTATTGCTTGAAATACTGCTGCATTTCTATTGAAGGCAAAAGAAAATATTTCTGATCTGTACGAATACTTAAAGACTATTGAAACTGTTACCTTTGACTTGTTTTTTTACTTTTGCAAGATATATATCGATAGGTTTTTCCACAGCATTCATCAGTGCAGTATTTCTGTTCTCTGGACAACACTGAGGTGTGGGCAGTGCAACTGCAGAAGACAACCTGAGCATCAGTGGGTGATAAAGAAGAAACTGAAGGAAAGGAAGAAAAAGCCTCAGCCATTGAACTCTAATACGAACTTGCTCTTTTCCCAGAGCCACTTTCCAACATGACTCTGTTCTATCTGTTGGCTTTCCCTTTACATCTTTACAAATAAATGTGTCTATTACATCCCCAAGAACAACACATTAAGGTTTCAGTTGCAGGTATACCTTCACTACTTCATTTACAGTATTTAGCACGTAGGAAATTAAAAAAACCAACCAACTAGTGATGGATCGATGGGCATTTTTTTAATGGCCCAAGGTAAATGGTTCTGAGAATCTATATTTATTTCAAATAAGACTCTGGGGTGAGTGTCTGAGGAAATTTATATGATGCCTTGTGTTTTATAAATGGCATAGAAATGAGTCAGACTGTTAAGGCTTGCTATTGTACTAATATTTGAAAATACCTAGCAGATGGTTTACTAGAACTTTCTGCAACAAATAAAAGGTATGTTACCCTCACAAAACAAAATAGCACACAGAAGATTCATATACCAATAGCGCTGATATTTTGTTTTTCTTCTTCCAGCTCAGTGGCATTGATCATCATCTCTAATACCATCCCATGAGACTTATGCTGGATCAGAGTAGAGTAAAAATGGGGAAAGGGGGAGTAAGAGGCAGCAGCAATTTCTGCAAAAATGTTAAGAGTTACTAATATAATTTTAGGATAATACCAATAATCCCCCCCCCCAACTTTTCGATGCCTACTTATTTCTATTTTGTTCTCTTCAAACACTGAATGGAAACCTTTCTTTCTAGTGAGTTAGACTTCCCGGTTTTCATTCACCAGCACGATGCCGCTGTACCTGATTTTCAGTTCCTGCAGGTGGCAGTTCAAGTCCCGTCTCAAAAACCTAATCAAACACTTATTCCAACTATTCTCCCCTGATATAAGCCTATGTTTAAACATCAAACTTCTGAATCATGTGCTACTAAAGCTGACCTCAACCCACAGCTAGCACTGAGCACGCTGGCAGCCCGTCCCTTGGTGGGGACCTACATGCTTAAGTGCAGGCACACGCTTTCATGCCTTACTGCATACAGAAGTGTTTGCCCAAAATCACAGTGGCAGTCGGATGAACGCATGTGATCAAAGCTCAAGAGTCCTGACTTCTGCTTGTGCTTTGTAACCACCAGATGTTCTCCACTCCAATACATAACAGGATACGATCTCTCCACAAAGTCAATGGGAGTTTGGTCATCAACTTCCATGAGACCAGGAATTGACCCATAATGTTTTATAAAACAACAAAAAGGAATGTATTTATGGTTTTATTATTATCCCTAATAAGGAAATAAGGAGAAAGAAAACACAGTACATGGTCTAGTCTATACGCACATGTGTTACTTGTATTAATATCGATGGGATTTAAAAGTACATATGGAGAGGATAAGATATATCCCTATGTGTTCAGCCATATGCTTAAGGAAGCTCCCCAAATGCTTGTAAATACTATCATGCTCTCTAACATACTATGTATTTATTTGAACAATGTTAAATCTCTAAGCCCTACTTTCCAGTCCATTAAAGCCTCAAATAATTGTTTATTTCCAGTTTAAAGTTACTCTCTTTTTTAGCCATTAGAAGGCTGCCTGTAACCACATTTCCACAATATTCAGGGAATTAGAGAATTGATAATAACTCTCCCATTATCTGAAGGGGTGCCTCTCTGGGAAGAGAAATACTCAAAATGAACTATATTTTAGTGAGGAATTCTTTCCAGAAGATTTTGGGAGAGGCCCAAAACGTGTAGCTGAAAGGTCTGGAACGCTACTTACACAACAAACATGTGTTCGTGCTGTAGACCTTGGACAACTACGTTCCTTCTGGAGGCCAAAGGCCTTGGAAACTAGTCATTCTTCTGGATAGACTTGTTCTCATTTCCTTTCTGTTTTTAAAGGTTTGAACACAGGACAAGGGTCTGACCCACTAGGCACAAGAGGGTTATTCTGGATTTCCCTTATGGAAGAAGACATCAGAATTCATCCCACGATTTATGATCTGGTACAAGTTGTCTTGGAATGAGATAGCCGAAGAATTTATGGAATATCCAACGCCTGTTAGCAAATTATGCTCACTATGTTCATGCAACTGATCATTTTATTTGGCTTATCTTTTACTTCCTTTCAGTTGAGACTTGGTAACTGACTTTATGAACACTCTTGACTACAGTTTTATCCATTAAAAAGATGATTAGGATGGTTTACTGGATTAACTGCTTCAACTAATGTTGTAGCCACAAATATAAAACAATAGTCATGGAGGCAATCATGACATTCATGGTGCCCTTACCACCTTACATGCAAGTGCAGTGCAGAACCAAAAGCCAACTTTATTTATAGAGGCTGCCAAAAATCACCTTCTTCGCTTACTTGATGTAACCCTTTTGATGCCAAGGTGATATGGCTGTTTACTTTTTAAAATATCATCCAGAACAAAAGACTATATTGTGGTTTTACGATTTTGTTTTCTTGCTGTTTCTTTTTGACCGTAAACAGGATTTGAGAGCTCACCTTTTATTTTACCTTTTAAATCTCAACTTACAATAAAAATCCCCAATCAGACTTCTTCCTACTGAAATACTTCTTACCTTGTAATATAGAAAAACAAAACAAACAGTCATCATCTTTTTAGACTACATCAATGAATGGTGAAGCCAAATCCGGTTTCCCAGCAAGGAATTATTAAAAGACAGAAATAGCCCAATGACCACAGGAAATCTTTAAGCACCAAAATGGGGACAAAAGTCTCCTGGGGAAAAGACAATATTTCCTACATGGTCATTCACGTCTCCTTGTAATACAATACAGGGGTATTGTTTGTTTGTCTGCTTAAGTAGATGCACAGAATAAAATTAGAAACAAATCCTGACTACGAAAACATTTCAAACCCTAGATGCAGGCACATGCGTTGCAATGCCTGCCATCACAACTGCGTTGTGATGCTTCTTTCTAATGTATAGCCAGCTAGACCTTTGATCATTAATATATACATCATTCTTGCGTCATTATAATAAAGGACACCAACCTCCGGCAGGATCTTTGACTTCAGGTCATACTGCATCTTGCTGCAATCTTAATATGGGTCATAAAATTTGTCAAAACAATAGGAGAAATACTCTAAAATAGATCCACTTTATAATCAGCCCCCTCCCCCAAGGAATTCAGTCAAGGAATGTAAACCCAAAGATTTATTTTTCTGTTCAGGTCATGCCTGGGGTAGACTGCTGTGTTACTAAATTCCCTAGTCTGAAATCAAGAGAAAGACAAAGTTAACAGGCCTCAATAGGCAAAAACATCTTGAGATAGCCCTCCGTGGACCATGACCTGAAGTTACAGCAATAAGCATTATCCCCGCCACGAAGACGATTCAGAAGAAGGCACGTGGCCCACAGCTTACCTCAATGTAGTCCCTGGCATGGCCCCAGTCTCTCTTAGCATCCAGATTGCCCAGGCTGAAACAATCCAGCTGTCCGAGGTGAATCTTTGCTACCGATCGGCTAATTTTTCGAGTAACAAAGTTAGCCCCTGGAATAGAAATAAAAGGTAGTATCAGCATAGTCACAGTGGCAGATAACTGGCCACAAGAAACACCTCGTATAGCTCAGCACATGGTAGTTTTAGTCCATTCACTCCCCTCACACCACCCTAGACCCATGCCATTTTTATCGTTTGAGTAGGCTAAGAAGCTTCCAGCGCAAGTGTCACATTAGCTGCACTTTCACAGCAAACATCTTTCTTTGTGGGACTTCTTAAGCATTCCTAATTTGCTGCCTTGGTATTCAGTCCAGGCATAAAGCCAAAGAAAATCATTTGGAATGTCAGTTCTTAAACACAAAATGCAAAAGGTTACATAAAGGAGACAGACATCTTAGACCACCCTCAAGTTTTTTGTTGCTGTTTCTTTTGTCTTTTTTTGATTTTTTTTTTTTTAAGGAATGCATATATCTGAATAAATTAGTTTATTAATAAAAAAAAAAAGGTGACTATCCGAATAGTACATATTCCCCAAAGGACTGTAATGGTTAAATGCGTTCTATTTTTCTAGTTATTTGGGATTCTTTGTCCCCCATGTTCAGTGAAATCATGAAATTGTGATTTCAACTTTATCAGATGAAGGCTGTACATTATTTTATGATATTCCCGTATTTTGTTTACTGTATTGTTTTGGAAAACTTGTGTACCCATTTCTGCTCCCTGTAGAGTTGCTTTAAATAATACTTGTTTCTAGTTATTTTCACATCTTGATTTTTAGATTATGATGGCTGTGTTTCTAAAATGTGGTCAACAGTCTCCTCAAAAGCAGAGGGATTTGAATTTAGACCAGGAGTTCAGGCTAAACAAGCCCAATGGCGTTTGCACACTAATGGGCCACAAAAATTAAAATTACATGCCTTTTTAATAGCTAAAAAAAAATAATAAATGATTGAGTGGTGACAGATGATACCTCATCCAAATGGAAAGCAGGAAAGTTAGTGAAAATGACTGCACTTGTAAAATGCTCTTAGCAAATTTCAAAAGTCCTAAGTAGTGCAGCTTGTACATTCAATGCATATATGTAGGTTTTTTCATTATGGAACTCTGCTCTTGAGATATGCATCTCTAATATTTTCTGTTTCCTGTCAAACAAACGATAGACTGCTGCAAAATTATTAAATAATGTGAAATGACTTTTCCAGACTACTAATTTTTCCTGTAAAGTCAAGAGCACTACAGCACCTTTTTGTGTCATTTGGCTCTGTCAAAAGTAAAAAAAAAAGAGCACACCTGTAAGAACCATGTGGAATGAAGCAATTAAATAATTCAGACCTTACCACGGGAATAAGATAGAACGTTAATTTTCTGTCAACTGCTGAACTAATTGGAATTCCAGTTATTAGCCGTTTAGAATATATCAGTTTGTGCTTGTTTTTTAAAGGATGAAAATCATATAATTTCCATATTCCCTGAAAAAGTGTTTATATATAAAGGAAGCTTACAAAATAGTGTGAGTTGCAAAATTTCAGAAATAAAATATACTGGGGAGTCTTTTCTATAGCAATGTTCCTCAAAAATTGGACAAATGAGTCAACTTCAGGATGAAAGCCCAAGCCCTTCTCCCAGACAGCACCCTGCATACTCAACAGGAGAAATATGATTATCCCAAAGATAAACCAGCACAAACCAAAGGACCAACACTGCGACTCTGCTATTGCAACTTCTGAAAGCAAAGTACCGTCGTTCCCCTGTTCCTGGCTGGACAGGCTTGCACCAAGAGTGGAGTTCTGGCTTAATAGAAACCAGTGACAGAGTCTCTTTAGCTTAGTCAGACTGCAACTTCTCCAAAGATTGTTTCAATTTTTTTATGTTACCAAAGTGCTTTGAGATCTTCACACAGATTATTACTAATTAATTGAAAATAGATTCAAACTATTACACAAACTTATTAGGATTAGCTCTGAAACTTCCTAACCTTCTGCACTGAAATAATTTCAATTAGCATTATTATTCAGTAAATAACAGTTGAAGGAGAAGCTTTCTTTCTAGGATAAAGTATATGGCTTTAGGGTCCAGACTGCAACTGAGTAATAAGCAAAACTGGCTGCTTTCAACGCTACATTCCCATTTGCAGTAAAAGCAGTGAGAGTTCTAGTCATCATCTGCATTAAAGCAGGTTTTACTG
>NW_008825071.1:505574-521793 GCF_000699105.1 Pygoscelis adeliae | reverse complement strand
CCACTTCCTCAGCATAAACAAAAGCAGCGTATTAGGTTGTGTGAGAGAGAGAACTTTTATGCTATCAACTTGAAATATATGAAAGATACTGCACAAGACAAAGCAGATTCGTCTAGCACAACACAGCAAATACTAGTAACTGCTGTCTTCTTGCAGACTCACTGATAACTGGAGAGAAACAATCTTCAAAGATCTTCTCCAAGCAAAATCAGAATATACCTCAAAAGGCTGAAATGAAGAACTAAAGAGCACCACGGTGAAAAATGAAAACCATTATTTTCCAGAAATATTCCAGTAACGGTTCAACAAAATAATACCAACCCTCCTCTTGGAACTGTCTCAGCACTGAAGCTGTGGAAGAAAACTACGCTACTGTTCATTCTGAGAAATGTGATTAGACTTTTTTTTCATGCAACCAAGGACTGAATAGCACATTTCAGTAGCATTTAAAGGACATCGTTCATAAATAATATTTAAATATCGATTCTCTTCAAACACAGTATCTTAAAATATCCCATTACACTATATGTTTGATCGCATGCCATTAAATGCACATCATAACTAGAACATAAGCTGATGCCCACTGGAGTCATACAAAACAGTTAAGGCTATGTCAGCATTTCCATTATAAAGCCCTGTCCTATGGGTTTGCAATTGGGCTATAAAATCTTGCTTTGGCCTGAAACTTGGCGGATGTAATGTCTCTTTCCTCAGGAATGATTCTATCTAAAAGGTCTATGCTGAGTGCTACAGATAACTTTATATAACTGAATACAAAGTACCTCTTGAGACACAGAAATGGTTAGCTTCCTTCTCCCTCAGGAGGTATTGAGGACTTGCTAATGTTGAACCTACAAGAGCATTTTCCTCCATAGAATGGCCAGTTAGTGCCACCAAGAGTATCAACAGAGCTGCTGGTGTGTTAGCCACTTCACCCTTCATGTTGATTTTCATCAGATCAAGGCGATGCAGCAGCTAAAATGCCACCAGCGATCACAGCTGAATAAGGTGTACTTTATTATGCTACTAACATTACTAATTCACATGGAAATGCATTGGTGGTAGCAACAGAAACTAGCTTAGATTGGCGGGGAAGAGAGATGTTCGAGTCCCACATTTGTCTCCTGGCTTTGTACTGCTTCCTTAGTTCAGAGAGGTTTTGTAAAACACACCTCACTGCTCACACCTAGTACGAATGAACGCGGAGTGTTCAAAACTCTATTAAATATGTTATGTATTTTGACTTATTTGAACACTTTTTCAAAATGGGTGAGGCTGGCACTGTTCTGGAAGCTCACTATCCTACCGTAACCAAGAGAAGAGTCATTCTTGCTCCCTCAGTAGGGCCAAGCATGCTGGGCTAACTGCCTTGCATAGTTATCCATGCAGCAAATACATCCAAACCATGATGGGCCACGTTATGCTCTGGTTTGCATCGCTACTGACAGCACTGGAATTGCTGTACAGCAGCGATCTGGCCAGACGTTGCAAAGGGTGCTTTGGTGTGTCCACACATTTCATCAGTTCCAAACAGCCTTGGTTGAGCAGTGCCTGACAAGTTTTTACATTTTAAAAGAGGCTTTAAACATGAGTTTTCATGATATTAACAGCTCTTTCAGGAACCCTGGGCATTAGCTTAGATTTGTTTTCAAAACCCAAGCCCTCCCTCTGAGATCATTAGCATTCCAATAGGAACCATAAGGTCTGATTTACAAACCCGATTTATCCTAGATACGATTTCAAGCAAGGATTCCTCATCAAGCAGACCTGATCTGTAAAACATATAACTTGTCAGCAGACCTCTATAGGAACAATACTACAATAAAAAGAAAGAGCAGAGATATAATGCAATAGCTTTGGCTCTCCAGCCCAGGCCTGTCGCCTGCTGTGCCGCCTGGCTCAGGGTGGAAAACAGGTCGCGCAGCTCATCCCTCTGAGAAGGACGTTGCCTACATCTGGCAAAGATACAGTTTTGAAAGCTGGACACATCTCTCATTAACACATATTTAAAATTACTGCTTTAGGAAGCACGCTCTCAATGCACCCTATAGTTCCAAAGCTGGATGCCCCGAGAAAAAAGAAATCTGGGTCTCTGCATCAGTACCCCATTCCTTTTATCGGCACTGGGGTTTCACCCTTTGTGTATCATCAGGAAACTGGCTGTTTGAAGTAGGTGTTCTTCTCTAGAATCTGTCGTTTATAAGAGGCAGCCAAATGGCTGAAGCAGCTTTGGGAGCCACTGTTACAATAACTATTTCTTTTCAAGAACCCTCATTTTCCAAGCTCTCAAGGCTACGTACAAAACTCAACAGATGACAAAATTGTGGTCTTAGGAAGACTGCTATCCTTGTGTAACACTAGTTGTTTCATACATAAGAAAATCCACCATTAATCCTAGTAATTTCATAGAATAACAGTCAATCTGATCGATAAGTATTGCTATTAAATGCTATCAGCTGAGATGCAGTCCTAGCACAGTTTCTCAAGTTGCCATAACATCTTTTTCTTCGTTTTGCATAAAATATGATAAAAAGGTTTCTGTCTCTAAAGATGCTGGCACAAGAAAAAGGGTGGTGGTTTTTTTTTTCTCTCCAAGTTTCTACAGTTCTGGCATAGATTCTAGTGGAAGCCTAACATGTTCAAACACATTGTGTACCCAGTGCTTCTACTAACCCAAAGGAACATATTTCTTTTAACATATATATGTTGTAAATGATACATTTAATGAGATCATTAAAATGTTTTGATTGCCTGAAAATCCACACTGCTCATAATTTCCATTCTATGAGAAGCTTTTCCATTTTTGTAACAGGCTGAAATTAAAAAACAAAGCAACACCCAGTTTTTCTAAGAAAAGAAGTCCAGAGTTTCCTTTCGCTTATACTGATGAAAATCAGTCACGATTATTCTGAGGTCAACGGAGTTATGTCAGCATAAACCAGATGAAAAATCAAGTTACAGATCTTTAAATTAACCTTCCATATTTTGGGTTTAAATGGAATTTTCAACTGTATCTTGATCAAGACAACTCATACAGTACTGCATTTTGGTAAAACTAGTAAAGCAGCTACTTAGTATGTGTTAAACACTCATGCATTTTAATTGTGAATCCACACTCAATTTAAAATAACAAATTGTTCTTCTCACAACAGTTATACAAAGTAGAAACATCACTGTTTGGAAACAAAGAAAAAAAATCACTATTAAAGTGATTTTTTTCCTTCCCAGCTCTTCATAATATCCTGCAAATTTTACACAGCAAGTACAGCTATGTTTAGATGAGCTTGCCAGAAAGTCCACAATCAGATTTTTGCAAAATGAAATATATATGAAATAAGGGTGATATGATTCATAAGCAACTCATTGTAAAGTCATGCACTGCATGGGAAACATCTTCCTGACCTGAGCAATAAATCATTTTGGTTCCTGAAACATGAGATATAGTGCTTTAATCCTTACATTTTAATCCTGTATAGCATAGCTGGAAATACTTTGCTTCATCATAATATTTCCAGTCTCTTTCTCTGTCCTTTAAAATTGTAATAGTACCTTATGATAGTGGGTTTCTCAGATTTTGAATACATTTGCAATGTTTTTCAAATGTTTTCAGTTTTCATACCCCCAACTATTTTCCAGTGGACACATGAGATCTCTAAACAGGAAAGATAAAGCTACTGATAATAGGCTTGTTTCTAAAGGTTATTCTTCATCAACCCCCTGGGAAATAATCATGTTACAATAAAATCCACAGATGACAGATTGAAAGCAACGGTCCAATAACATGAGGATTGTCCCCCCTTATTAAGTGATCCTCATTTGGTATTACTTTAAAATGTGTGATTTCAATAAAATGAAGTGGTACTAATTCCTTTAAATATTCCTAACGAAGACATTAATCAGTATATCAATTGAATTATTTCCTTTTATAATATATTGACACACTTTTTGAACTTTCTAATGCCAAAAGTAAAACGTGCTAAGTCTGCTTGGCCCCATTTTCCATTTGCACCACAGTTTTTGAAGGAATTCCTTGGGTAATGGAAAATATACTACTACCTATATTTTAAAAAAGAGGAGATTGGGGCAGAAAGGTAAAGGTGTGCTGAGGTAGGAAAGCATCAGCAGCAGGAGGGCAGCACACTGGAGGGGGTTATTGCTCTTCAGCCCAAGAGCACCTCTGCCCCTGATATCCACTTGCACACTGAGGAGAACATTTGGACAACTGAGGGCAACAGGAGGTCATGAACTAGGCATGGAGGAAACAAAAATTAATGATTTTTATAATCTGAGGGGAAAATAAGAGTGACAGACAATCTTGTGAGGAACGACAGGGTACAGAAATTGGGAGGGAATGCAGAAAGTAGGGAGAGTTTTCTTTTTCCCAGTGGGCGGAAGGATAGCACGAAGCTTACCCGGAGGGACAACTAATAAGTGCCGTTAAAGAGGCGCATAGAAGTAGGGCGAGAGACCTACCAACCACCACCCAAGGATGAGAATCGGAGGCGACGTTTGTCACAGCACAGCGAGCCACGCTCCCCTGTGATTCAGTGGAGCTAACCCTCCACCGGGAATCTGTCATCAGGGCTTTAAACTCTTCATGGCTGTTTTGCATACAAACAGATATAGGTTTCCACCTCCCAAGGAACAATGACAGGATGATTCCTATGACTACACAGCAGCAGTTCTCTAAAGTGACTGTGAAAAAAATGACATTTAATTAGCAGATAATCTGCATGTGTAATGTGTAACACAAAGCTATTAGATTTCACATTCAAAATACCCTTATTCAGGACTAATTGCACATCTCACATCTATCATATGGGCTTGGTAAAGGGATAGGGTGACATACCAGCAATAACTGCTGGGCAAAAGATGCTATTTTAGTATATTTCCTCCACATAATTTTTCTTAAATTAAAATATTTTCCCCTCAGGAACTGTACACTGAACAGGAAAAGGTGAGGCATCAAAGATTCTTATAAAGGAAAAACCAAACATTAATACTGAAAACAATATGTAAAAGTGTTATTCCTGTTCCCAAGTTTATGCTGTTAATGGCACTTACATAAACAGAGCAGAGTTTCGCTTACAGAAAACTTAACCTTTTGCTCCAAACTATTCACTTTGATTTCTTAATCGCAGTTCATATACACTACATTTTAAAACAAAGGTAAATGTCTTTAGCCACTCTGATTTGTTAACACTCATTTAAGCCATGTTTTTTAAATTGTACAACTAATGTTATTGAATAAAACCTCTCATTTAAGCTGTCACAGAAGTAGACAAGCCCTTGCACGTACGAGCTATGGGTGAGCATGAGTGTGCTTGCCCATCAGCCCAGACTCTTTATATTGTTTAAGCGTGTGTAAACAATTGGAGTTAAGTACACGCTTTGCTGAATTGGTGCTACAATAGCTAGAAATGTATGCAACCAAAAGGAAAATCCAGCACTTGTACAGAATGGAAATATCATGCAGTCTAAGGCAACTTGCACAAAAAACGGATTTTAACTTATCTTGTTAAATAGCTATCAAAGTTCAGACATCTGTGCCCTTAAATTTCACACCCCTTTCCTTTTCCCCCTGTTTTTCCCCTCCTCCATCCCCTCAGCAACCAGTAGCACATCAAAAAAGGTGCTGTTTGATGGTTCAAGCTGAGACATTCAGCCTTTACCCTAGCACTCCCTTGAGATGAAGCAGGCAAGGCTTTTAATCCTACCTGGTGACACATGACTGACTAATACAGTTTCTGGGACCTTCTGACCTCTGAGGGACTAAGTCTGGTTGGTCTCTCAGCCTCTCCAGGTGGCTGGGACATCAGCTTGTGGTGGGTCATGGTATAATCAAAGTTTTGCACAGGTCTTCCGTGTCTTTCTGTGCACTCATATTAGCGCTAACTTTTAATGTGCAAATTTCTGAGTATAAAATGTGTCGTTTCACTTCAAGTCAGGGATAAAAAGAACTTTCATTTACTTCTACTGAACACAAAAGAGTGTAATAAGAGCTAGACTTAAAGCCAGTCACAGTGGCATACAACTTTGCTGAGTCAGTGCTGATGTATTTGCTTGGAGAGAGAAAAATGATCTAGCTACAGCCAAATAAGTTATTTGAAACTTCGCCTCCCACACAAACTAATAAGCAGTCCTAGATGGGTTTGACACTTATGCAGTATAACTCAAGATGTTCCTAAATCCACATACCTCCCTTTTGAGCTTTGTTGCTCAACTGTTTTTCTCTTCGGACTTTCTTCTGGTTAGCTTTGTGACAGCAGTAGTCCTCAAGGCACCCTTTAGGCCTTCAATACATCATTTGGTAAATGTGTTTCAATTTTCATAAACCACCCTTTGCTACAGGAGTCCTGGAGCCACCAAGAGGGGGTCCTGAAACACAGTTGAACTGTGTTTCCAGGGAGCTGGAAAGAGCCATGGGCAAAGAGTTCCTCAAGAAGTAACAAGGTGGGGACTAGTGAGAGCTGGAGGGAAGGAGAAAAAGAAATCTCAGCTTCTGCAAATACAGGAGGCACAATATTTTCTAGTACTTGAACAGGGCACAGAAAACAAAGCGCTACATTTCCTTCCATCTTCTGTTATGAATAATTAGATTCTCAGCTAGGACGTGGTAAGGAGTACATCTCCAACACCAGTGATGATCCCAACAATTCTATGTACAAATCAGCAATTGCGATGGTCTGCAATTACCACTATGAGGATGCATTGTTCCAGCTACAGATACCCCTTCAGGCTCATAACAGACTAATTAAGTAAATGCATGGCTCTGACAGAAGAGTCAAAAAAGTCTTCACAGCGTGTGCTGCAGTGTGCAGTCAAGCCGGTGTGTGACCAGGGGTATGAGATCAGCTCATGGCGCTTTCAGCCTACTCTGCCTGCCCCGGCTGTCCCCGTTTCCCGAGCTCTGCTTCTGCACAGGGACAAGTGGGGCTGCTGAGGACAGAACGGGACAACACTGGAAGTTATTATCTTGGATAAAAGCAAAGCAACACCCCTCAAATGTAGTATTTTAACAACAAACCCCCTTGAAACAAGCTTCAAAGTAATTATGCAGGGGGGGGACACCCAACCCTAAAGTAAACCCCCAACCCTAAAGTAAACCCCCAACCCTAAAGTAAACCCCCAACCCTAAAGTAAACCCCCAACCCTAAAGTAAACCCCCAACCCTAAAGTAAACCCCCAACCCTAAAGTAAACCCCCAACCCTAAAGTAAACCCCCAACCCTAAAGTAAACCCCCAACCCTAAAGTAAACCCCCAACCCTAACAGTTTAAGAAGAGAATAGGAGGGAAAGGCAGAGAGAAACAAGCTGACAATACACCAGGAAGACAGCAGGCCAACAAAGACAGTGTGTCCCTTCTGCTCCTGAAAGACTTGGACATGTTTGGCCTAGCTGTGTTGACCTTCTGCATTCAGAAAGCCAATAAAAACATTATTTCACCTAGCTGTAGTTACTGCTGGTTGCTTAAACTTCCCATAAAAAGTTATGTCCTTATTTCAGAGCAGGCAGTGATTGCTCTCGGGGGACCCTGAAGTTAAGCAAGGGTGCTACGGCTTCCACATCCAAACCCTGAACTGGAAATGCCACCAGGCAGAGCAGCAGCTCTCCCACAGGCAGAAAAGATATGTCAGGAGGTTGCACAAAAGCCATTGCTGAGATCGAACCCCCCTCTGGGACAAACCCTGGGCATGTTGCTAATATTCACTTTAAAATGAAAAAGGCACCAAGGCAAAGAAGTGGACACTTATTTACTGAGAAAATCACTTGAACACAGGAAAACAGTAAAATTATAACAGCTTTTTGAAATGTACATACATTTCAATGAATATTCCCTTTTTCTAATGTTACCACTGAAACTGAATCCCACTCCCACATTCTTTCCCTGTGGGAATAGTGTTTCTCTAGTGTAATTAATAAATTAAAAATAAATATGCAGCTATAAACCCAGAGATCTCAGTTTTCTGGCAAGATAAATTGCTGCAGTTTCACTGAAGTCAGATTACTTAAGTTTACAAAGAAGAATCCAAACTTAAACATTCCACCATTAACACGTCCAATCGCCACAAAAATTTTGCATAAGAAAATGTGAAACGAAACATTTGCAAAGTGATTAAATGGCAAAAACCAGGGCATCTAAATAAAATGTCCATTTACCACTGTTCAACTTGTCATGCTCACTACTGTTTTAATATCAGGATTTTTAAGAACACTTCTTCCTTTGTGGACTCCTAAAATTCGTTGTTATCCTGTTTTTGTGATACTTCCCATTTAAGTTAGTTTACACTTCCTCTAGGAACAGAAGAGGCAGTCAGATCACCTGCTGTTCTGAGATGCCTACAATACTTGAGCACAATGGGGTGAAACCAGGACAGAAAGTTAGCCCAATTCTGAATTTCCTGGCTTTGTATTTTTAGGGGGACCTTTCACATAATTTTAATATCCTCATAGGTAGCTGTGCATGCTCTCAGAAAAACACACATGCACATACACACACTCTGTACACGTTCAGGAAGAAAGCTGTAAATTCTAGCACTAAAAGTTAGGATTACGTGTGCCGGCGTTGTTTTTGAATGCACAATGATACAGTTTCACAAAACATCTCTAGATTAATCGCATATTGTATTTTTTTTCTTAATAGGATTGCCCCCTGTGCAGAGAATAGACTTGCTCTGAGAGCAGAGACTACTGTCTTGTGAGAAATGAAGTAGGCAGGGGTCCTATGGAGTCTGAAGCTAAGCAAAGATAAAGAACTGCAGAAAAAGAAATGATGGATTCACAGTTCAGTCTGATTAATGCTGCTATGGAAAAATGAATAAAAGCCTGTTTTCTTCTGCAAATTCTGAAAAGGTGCTTAGAAAGTCACTTAAATCAAGGTTCTCATTTAGTCACTGCCACATATTCCTCTGTGTGCTTGACTACCAAGCCCTCAGATGCAAACAGATGGGAGTTCTATTCTGAACATCAACCAATCAATCAGTCAATGCAGACACTGTTTTTTTTTTCCATGCCTTAGTTTATCACCCAAAAAATGTGGATAAAACACCAACATTTTACAGGAATTTGAGAAAGTATCTTGATATTTGTGAAACAATGAGAGAGAAGTACCCTGGAAGACTCAAAAAGAGATGAAATCACAGTGCAAGGCTTGAAGAGTGGCTATGAAAGGGGCACAGAGTAAATCTGCTGTCAAAGAACTCCTTTCTTCCCCTCTGCCCCCCAGAGACTGAACATCTAGTCGCTCAGGAGAGACCTCTCCATCCTGTGCAAGGAATAAGGAAGAGAGAGCCAGGGCCGGGGGGGGGGCAGAACTGGACAACAGTGCGAACAAGGGCTTTATCAGAACACATAGGCACAAGTTTGAGTTAAGTTTGTGGAGGCATCCTTCATTCAGTCATGACACAATTTTTGAGCTAATCAAGTTTGCAATGGTCCTTTACCCCTCCTTTCGTAGTTTTCAGGATGTATTCGTATCTACCTCATTTCTTATGCCCACACTAATGTCATTGGGTGGTGAGGAAGGCTGTAACTGCTGTGGCCACAGAATTCTTAGATTTCCTGCTGCAGTCTAGAACTCACTTCCAACACTGGAAAAAAGTGAATTTTAAATAGTTTCCCCATGCACACTGAAGATTTCGTCTCTCAAAGGGCAGTTTATTGAAGGGCTCGAGGAGCAGGGAGGGAAACCGCTGAAATTTAACCCTGAACCCCATGTGAACCCAGGGATTGGGACTGCATATTTTCCACTGTCCTGCCACCTGCTGCTTCGCTGCACATGGTAATCTTCGGCAACCCCACTGAGAGCTGCCTGGGCTATGGCTCTGTTCAGACAGGGTGTAGAAAGAAAAGACACTGAGAATGTCATGGCTGGCTGACCAGACTACTGAGATCAGAGAGATTATGCCTCATTTGCTCACCAAGGCCTGCCAAAAGCAACACCATTTAACTGCAGGTACTCAAAACCCAACAGGCATGTTTAAAGGAATTCTAGGCTTAAAAAGAGGACCATTCATAATGTGCATTTGTTGGGGATACTGTAGCTACCACCTTTTGGCAATTATTCATGAGAGTTTTAAAAGAAAGTTTACAGTGCCCAGCGTTTCAGGTACAAGTGATATCTGGCAGAAAGTATCATACCTGATTTACAGGACACACAGACCTGGAAGATGACTCAAGGCAGGAATAAACAAAAGGGACCTAATAGCCCAGCAGACAGAGATAAACAGAGAAAAAACATAGCTGTTATTTTAAAACAGCTACAGTCTGTTTATCTCCCGGCTGTGAAATGCTGCACAGTATGGGAGTGTGAGGGTTTGGTACTTATATGCATAACCTTCATATGTCATCTCATGACAAGGGACCTCCCTTGAGCCGAAGCCAAATCTACATTTGTTCCCCAGAGCACCCCCATAGGCTCCAGATGCAGCAGGCAAAGAATCAGCTCTCAAACTCTGATTTCCTCTGACCGCACTCTTCTGAATAAGGGCCCCAACCCTTTCAGTGATGAAGTACCAAACGTTCACCCACAGAATTTACTATTTCAAAATGATGACTGTAAAAGCTAAGGAATATTTCAGAAGTGTCTTAGAGCTGCTAAGGGATATTTTCTAAGGGTGTTAAACCTGCAAGAAAATTACTGTAGGATACAGAGTTACTGTAGGATTTTGAATCGTATCATGCTGACACCAACCGCTGTTATTAACATATCTCCCTCATCCTCCCTGCTTCTGCCAGAAGTACTAGAAACGAAGATGTAATTGTATATGTGTCTACAACAATATCCTGCCCTATTTCTTCACTCAAATACTGATCTTGGAAACGACAGTGCCTTCTCTCGTATCTGCTTGGGAAAACAAAGGTACTTCAGTAAGATAAGCTTCTCCAGGGGCTGCAGAACTGTGGTTGGCAGATGTCAGGGTTGACAAATGTTCTTCTAATTGCAAAGGGACACTACAAAATTGTCCTCTGACGTGGAATAGACAGTCGCTGTCACCCTTTCTTCTTCCCTGCTGCTCTACTGCTTCCACTCTGCCTCACAGGGAGATTGGAAAAGAGACAGAAAAAGCCACATGAGAGAGGCGGAACAGGCATCTTTTTCCCAGCTCCAGCTGTGTTGGAGCCAACAGGCTCTGTTGTTTTGATGATTCCCGGACCCTCGCATCTCATTTCATCCCTGCTTGACAGAAGTGCACAGCAGAGGTGGGAACAGCCTGCAGACTTACAGAGGGAGCTTCTGAAATCCTTAAGCCGTTCCCTCCTAGAAATGGCCCTTCTCTCCGACAGCTGGAGTCAAATAACCTCGACCCCAACCTCTCGTTAGTAAGTTCTGTGCCCAGGTAACCCTCATGGCTCGCAAAGGAGTTTTGCTGGTACTTGTAAACAAAGCACCAGGCTGGGCTTTGTAAACAAAAGGCAAGGCAGGAGCAACGTGTTAAAATCAGTAAGGCAAAGAGATCAAACATGCTTTCCATGGTGTTTTTCTTTTGATACGAATGCATAGCTTGAGAAGAGTAGGTTTGAAGTAAAAAGCTACCCGTTTACATTCTCAGTTTAAACTGCTGCTCTGCTGCTAAGCTCCACTGAATCAGAGCTCCCCATTCCCGCTCTCATTCTTGACTCATAACCTCAGTGACAGCCACGAAGCTGGGCAAAGCCACTTCATAAAATGTACCAAATGAAGCAACTTTTAATAATAACAAGGACTGGCAGGTAGCCATGTTAGAGGAGGAAAGACCTAGTAGGAATGTCCTGCAGCATAAAAGTCTCTGTTGTTCTCACTACTGCAAAGGAAGAAAATCTCTTTAAACGCTTTTGATTCAAATGATCATTTGACAGAAACGACAGACAAGACAAATGGCTGTAAAACAAGGCAATTGGATTTCCTACCGCTACAATATCTTACTTGGCTCCCATGACACAATTTCTCTGTTATTCTGCCTTGCCATGGTAAAGTAAACTTACAGGCTACCCAGAAAACAGATGAGCATAATCAGTCCTTTATAAATTATGTCCCTTCACTCAAGGAAAGCAAATAACTTTGCCTGCTCTATAATAACTGTTTCTAATACTTCATTTATTCTTTAAATTGTTTATAAAACACTTCAAGAGAGGTCAAGATGAGAGGGCAACAATAATTGGAGATTAAGGACACTCTTTAAGTATTTTGCGCCTGTGAGTAAACACTTTGGCAATTGTTATGATACAAGATAGATCTACTAAAAAAAAATCAGCTTATTTATGATTTTCTTGAACATACGTGTTATTTCATCTGAGAGAGAGTCCTCATCTTTCCACAGCTATTTCAATTCAAATTTAAGCAGCTGCAGAGTTGCCTGATGTCACGTGATGGGCAAATAACAACACATTTAACCTGGTCTCTTATGGAAGAAACCTAAAGGAACAATGAGCCCAGGTTAACTGATCTTCTTGTGAAGTTTTCTCCAAGTCTCCTGAGGAAGCAAGGCTTTCCTCCTCAGAGACAGATGTGTTAAAGCCCACAGAGTCAGGAACAGGCAGAACTGCACCCGAAGGACAGGGATGTGAATTTACATGCAGGACTGGTGTCTTTTGGTAGGGTTTCAAACAAAAGGAGCCATCGTGCCCTTTTGCAGTCCCTGTGGCATGGTTCTGCCCACTCTGGTTTTTGTTCTTCCCATGCACAGCGCTAGCAGTGGTCACAGCACTGTTCTGGAAAAGGGAACTGTATAAACTCTGCAACATCATCTCTTGAGCTGCTGAGTGTCACAACTGTGCAGATGCCTAATGAAGCTGAACTGCGACACATCAATTAACACCAGTCAGTCTCATCCACACTTTGGCATTGCGTATGGATAAAATTATATTAAATCTTTAAACCCTCAACCCATTGGTTTCTTTTAAAATAGTTAAAATGTAGCACATCAGAAAAAAATGCTTCTTAGTCATGTTTCTGCATAGCCCAGAAGAGGTTGCTAAAGAAACCACTCATGTCCCCTAACATCTCACCTGCCAATAAAAAAGAAAACCCCAAAAAAGTTGCTGAAAAAGAAAAAACAATCAAATTCTGAGTAATTATACAGAAATAATAAACTTAAACATGACAAAAATATTTGCTGAGGGATTTAAAAGTACCCAGCACTATAGGCATATCGGCTTACTAAAAGGAAGTTAAATTTTGAAGTTATTCTCAGGAGTTTCGATGGAATTCAGTAAACAGTATTTTATTCATGACAAAGTACTCTCTTTACCCATTTTATAGGATAACATTGTAAAAATGCAGGTTCAAGATTCAGATTTTATATCGTCCCTCTTCCTGCCCCCCCCCCCCCCCTTTTTTTAAAACCCATGTTTCCTTGATCTTCTTAAAGGCACAATATCATGTGGATCCACGCACAAACAGAAGCTCTCTCCAAACTACTTCAGACTCATACTAAATCAATATAGATTATTCCCACAATTTATTTTAATCTCAGTAAATTTTTTCTCCTCGAACCCACATATTCCTTGGCATTACATGTCAGTTAAACACTGCAGCACTGTACAGTGCACATGTCAGCCAGGGGCACACTACAACCAAATAAAGCAGCTTACCCAAGCAGCGTGAAGTGCACAATGTAACGAAGCAGCACCAAACTATGAAAAAGCTGATTTGTTTTATTTTTTCCCTGAGTCAAACTAAACTGAAAATTGTTTTAACTGCTTTTTTTTTTTTCTTTCTAAAATGGGAACTGAACCACAACTGTTACGTGAACCAGAGTCTTTGTTGAACCTAATCCAGAACTGAACCAAGAAGGAAATACCTGATTATTGGATCAGAATAATTGTTTAACAGAGAATTTCCCAGGGGAAGTTCCCTTATCACATAACTTTACATTTCAAAATTTTGTATTTTTCAGCTTGAACTGATTCAGAAACACCAAGGCAGATAAATAATTATTGATCTGACAAAACTGAACTGACTTGAGTCAGAGTCAAAGAAAAATCAGATTTGAACCAAACCATTTACTGGTTCTTCATGCTGTTTTACTTGTTTTTTTTAATTATTGGTATTTTTCAAGCATTGCAAGCCCATGTTCTTGTACTACAGGAAACACAATTTTTCTTTCATTTTTAAATTAATTATATTAAACTTAGCAGTTTTTCCCACAATCGCTATTTTAGAGTAAAAGGGAAATGGGGCTAAGCAAACACTTCCAGGTAGCTGCCGCCTACATCATTACGTAGTTGACTAGTTCTGCTTTTAGAAGTAGGGAATTATAAAGTCCTCTTAAAACCATTAACATTATGCTTCTGTCTTGAAAGCCTTCTGTAAAGCGCTCACCTTTTCAATATGTAAGCCTCCCAGTGCTTTGAAAAATCTGAACACTCTTGTCATTAAACAGCAGGTTTGAAAATCTCATCCAGGGAACTGAGCTATTATTTACTTACCGGTAATAACTTTCTTTTTAAAATCAATAGAACCAGACTTAGAGCCTGTAAGCATCAAGATGCCTCTGTAAGTATTTGTAGGGTCACGGCTATAATACTCTGTGTAATAAAAGGCAGAAACATTCAAAAAGAACTTACTGCATCATGTGGCTGCATAAGCATTTCTTTCCAGATAGGCTACAGTATAATAAGAGGCATTTCCCTTAATCCATTGAGGATTATTGTTCTAATTTTTCCCCTCTTAGTACTCTGGAGGAAAAGCACAGTTTAAAAAATGTTAAATCTTTCAGAATTTTTTATTCAATACCAAGCATTTTGTATGAAATATTAAACTACCTGATTTTAATTGGTAGAAACAACATTAAGTTTGAATGAACCGTCATGTACATTATCAATTTGGAAAATTTCAATTTATTCTGCTTTTACAGCAGATTTTACTGGACATACTAATTCTTTCATCAGACTTTCATGTACAGGCAGTCATTTTCAAGCATCATCCACACACTCACACACATGCATAAGTTTGGAAAAAATGAATGAACATTCCCTGATGACTTTGTGGGTTTCTTCATGGGTGTTGATGCCTGGTTATCATTGTCTATAAATGTGACGGTAAACCAGATGATATCACCACACCACCAAACCCACAAGGAACCTGTAGAACCAAAGTGACAGGAGACACTTAACTTACTTGCAAGTAGCCCAAAGTTGTGCAATAACTGCAGCACACTAATGAACTCAAACCCAGAATTGCTTCATCCCATGATTTCAAAACAAAGAGCTTATTTTTCCTTTAAGTGCAGTTTAAGATTATGATACTTCTCTTAAGAAAAGCATCATTATGAGACACAAGTAGAAATTTAATAATGACCTGTTATTTCTTGGTTACTTTTCTGACACTATTTTGGCAATAGATCTTGGATTCACCAGCACGACAAAAACTGTTGCCAATTCTTTAGTAACACCAGCACTTTCAAAACTAGGCAGCAAAGGTAGCATTTGCCTACTGTTATTACATGAAATCAAGCTTTCAATTTCCCAGCCTGAGTTACTGTTACACCAGTCTTGCTCTGTTTTTCTTAAATATTGCATGGTCTGTGGGGACCATTAAATATGCTAAAAATAAAAGAATTGTATATGTGCTACACTTTTTTTTGTGTGCAAAACTCAAACAGGTTTAAAGAAAAATGCCTATTGTTTGTACTATGTGCTCAGTTTACTAGTTAATGGAGTCATTCACAGTAGCATCCTCACCTGCAGATGCAAACAAAACACAAGCTGGCTGGTGCCCATCACACAGGATTTAAAGAAATGGACTTGAGACTATGAGAATATTAAAACTGTATTAGAAAACAGAGTATCTGAAACTTGAGAAGCACTGCAAATAGAAACCATGAACTAGAACACAGCAAGGACTGTGATGCTAGACCATGCTGAGCTGAAGGCAGAGACACTCTCCTAAATGTAGGAACACCGGCATTTCTATGAGGACACACCAAATATAAAGGAGACCCATGGAGCCACCTTCTAGCCCAGATGCATGACAAGCATATATAATTTTCACCAGAAGTCAGATAATTCAATTCACTACCTGGAAATCGCAGCGTATCTGGACGGGTTATGGCCCAGGACACACCGCGGCACACCGTTCTGTGACTCAGAAAAGGAGAAGCGCGTACACTGCCTAGTTTTAGACATTACAGCAGGCAGAGGTTCGTCCATGATACCTGAATGACTACCCCAAAAGAGCATGACAGCAAATCACATGCTACTAGCACCAGTCTATCCCATTCCCCTATTAAAGAAGGGA
>NW_008825071.1:504525-505474 GCF_000699105.1 Pygoscelis adeliae | reverse complement strand
CTGAAAAACACATGTTAAAATTAGCAATTACCGGCCTGGTTTTCAATGACAGACGCATGCAATATTTATGCAAGTAAACAGCGTGGAAAAAAGGAGTATTTTCAAACTCAAATGCCTGGTATGGTCACAGGATTGGCTTTGCTCAAGATTCAATAGCACTTCAGCGTAAATGTTTAAAATGAACTATATCACTGGTACCATCCCTAACCAACAAAGCGCTTAAGACCAGGGACATTTTTCAATTTACTCAATTTTCAAGAATTATATAAAATTTGGGAAGTTTAAGGACTGTTCCTGATCTTTGAAGATGCACAATGTCTCCATTTATCTTGAAGAAGTGCAATAATGGTAACAAAAGATCTTGTCTTTTTTTTTTTTTTTTTTTTACAGTCTGCAGCAAATAGAAACTCATTGTATGTGAGAGTGCATAGCATACCAGAAAACTCAGGTATCCCAATAGATGCACACAAGCCTACCAGTGACTCAGAATATGGGCATGAGGTGGGGCTCAGATGAGAAAGGTGTCAGCAAGAAAGCACAAAGAGGATTTATAACTTAAAAGCAATTGTTTCAAAATTTTTTTAAAAGAAATGCAAAGTAAAATGTTTGTGTGTTACTGATGTTTTTCTCATGCTATCTGGATTCGTTTTAAATCCAAAATGAGCTCTGAATTTTCCAGATTCACACTGCCTAGACTTAGGATTACTATAGGATTTTATTTTAAAGTTTCTGGCAAATATTCTCAATCCACCTATTGATGGATATTGATGCAATGAATAAACAACTCAAATCTCTCAATGTAAGGTTTTTGATATAAATGAGAAAAAAAGGATGTAAACTGGAGGTCTGAGTTGCTTTGCTGGACAATTCTTTTACTACTTGTAAATCTATTCACATTTAATATCATGAAATCAAGCTCTTGCCATCAAAAATAAAAATCCATCAGCAT
>NW_008825071.1:478728-504476 GCF_000699105.1 Pygoscelis adeliae | reverse complement strand
CCCAGTGGGATGGGGGAGAGAGTCGGAAGAGTAAAAGTGAGAAAACTCATGGGTTGAGATAAGAACAGTTTAATAACTGAAATAAAGTAAAATAATAGTAGTAGTAGTAGTAGTAATAATAATAATAATAATATACACAGCAAGTGATGCACAATGCAATTGCTCACCACTTGCCGACTGATGCCCAGCCAGTCCCCGAGCAGCGGCCCCCCCGGCCCAGCTTTCCCCAGTTCATGTATGAGCATGACGTCACATGGTATGGAATGTCCCTTTGGCCAGTTTGGCTGTGCCCCCTCCCAGCTCCTTGTGCACCTCCAGCCTTCTCAGTCGGTAGAGCATGGGGAGCTGAAAAGTCCTTGACTAGTGTAAGCACTGCTTAGCAACAACTAAAACATCGGTGTGTTATCAACATTGTTCTCACCCTAATTCCAAAACACAGCACTGTACCAGCTACTAGGAAGGAAATTAACTCTATCCCAGCCAAAACCAGGACACAGTGTTCTCAAACTCGCATGTCCTAGGGCAAAAATTAAGAGAAAGCAGAGAAAACGTGATATTGTATAGTCTCTGTTAGCTTGGTTTTAATTTGTTTTCCCATATCAAAGAGCAACCCTGAAGGGTTTCATGGGAAACCTGCTAACTGCAACCCACAACCCTTTGTTTTAACAGCTACCATTCTATAGGGGTGAGATACAGTACAGATCAAAATATGCAACTGATATTGCAACATCTAAAGAGCATGTGGTATCAGGTTTAATTACAATAAATACTTGTAAACTGTTTGAGAATACTCATACTTTTGGACATAGCTTTCATTTGCCAGTTGGTGCCTAACAATTAAGTAGAACACGTAATTAAATTTTAAGTGTCTGTGAAAGGCAAGTCCTTGAAAAGGAAATATTTTAGCATGGTTGGCAAGGTGTGCACACATCAACAGTGTGGGAAACACATATAACTGACAGTATATACTGCTGTAAGTCCTTGTAACAGAGGTTAAAATCTGTTCAAAAAATACTTGCAGTTAGAGCAACAAGACTGACACAAATCAGCAGTCTGTCCCACTGTTGAGATTTTCAGCTATTTCAAAGTGACACAGGTTATGTTTATAAACATAAAGCTTTCACGCACCCCCAAAAAGCATATAATGCACATAATGGTCTGAAATCAAACTACCTATACATGCAGTGTTTGTCTGTGAGTTTTTGCTTTGTATTTTTAAACACACCTTTCTGGGAACTTCAGTAAAGACTTAGTGCAATCAAGGCAGAAAAAAAAAATTTGTTCCTAAGTTCAAACCAAACTCTGACCAAATGCACTAACCTTCTATCTGACCTTGGATAAAGTAGCTTACCTTCCTATCACACTGCTATAAAATCATACTATATGATGTATCTTATCAGAGGTGACATCTGATTACATTGTATTTCTCATTTATTTGTTTTTAATGAATCCTGAAGACTTTATTGAGGAATAATCCGTTGACATTTCCTTCTGCAGTGTTTTTTTAACCACTAATGGTGGAACTGTTTTATTGTGAATTAGAGTCTCTCTTGTTCAGTTTCTAATATCTTAAATGACTGAGCGGGTTAATTTCAAATAACTTTCTCAGGGCAACATGCACTTTTAATGGATGTACTTTTAAAATAACTTTTTATGTTATGCAAGACAAAGTAAGTAGAGTTCTAACGAGAGGGAATTGTCAACCTTTGGGAGAGCTATTTAAAGGAAAACAGGATGCACACTGCTGAGAAAATGTTTCAGATACTAAGATGGGCCTGAAGAGTGTGGCAGTCACTGTATACGTACAAGCTGTGTGTATGAACCTACTTTCAAGTTTCTGCACCTGGTAGATGATGCCCAGAATTTGAAGGTTGCGGAATAAGGCCTACAGAGCCTCACATACTTAGTAACAGCTCTGCAGTGCTACCCAGCACTCTGAAGATGAGCTGTAAGCAATTTCTAATGGTCGTTACTTCATACTCCCAGGGGAACGCTGGCATCACTGATGTTGGGTTACATACTAGGAAGTAGACAAAGCAGAATTACACTAGTATATCACACGAGAAATGTATATATTCGAGAGAATTTATGCAAACAATCATAGTAAGACACAAGTCTTCAGAAGTTTAGGAAATAATTAGTACAATAACAATGAATAAAATACTAAACATTCATTACTTATAGAATATCAACAACGTAAGATAGATTCATTTATGCAACATACCTCTTGCAATAATGATGTGACCTTTGCTCTTTGTGTGATTTTTTTTTTTCCTTTCTTGCCTCTGACTATTTCAGAAAGACAATGACATTATTTACATTTGAGGGGAAAATGCAGGAGGAAATCTTAGTGAATCATGACAGAACGAAATAATCATGTAGATGCAACTGCAAGAAAAAACGGCTCAAGTGACAAAACCAAGAAATACAGAAGTGGTTGACTGTGGCTGAGTCTCCACATCTGGGGAAACTGTATCCTGCAGTATGCTCTCTTGTCCCCAGACTCTGGGTACACCTGAGCTATGACTTAACCATGCATTCAAAGGAGGCGTTATTCCCCTGCTAAAGTGGTTTCCTTCAGAAAGGATTTCAAGTGCAGTAGCTTGGACTGAATTCCAACAGAGCCCTGGTCTGGGGGAGCAGTGGACTGGGGTGCATCTTTCATGCATGGTCTCTTACCCGTCAGCTACTGGGGTCTGAGATGACCACTCTGTATCTATACCATCTCCTATACTCTCCCCTGATGTTCCAGCAAGGGCAATGGGATACTTGGGTTAAACAGACTTCTGGCTGAAACCACTATGGCAATTCTGTTCTTCTGACCTTCTGCAAACTCCACATTCACTTTAAGCTAGTTTGTAAAATGCAAGATATAAAACTCCCAATTCTTGCCTGTATTTCAGTTCACGTTCTCACTTATACATACGCAAAAAAGCAGAACGGTCACATTTTCCATTGTGTTTTGCCCGCGGATAAATAAAAGTAACAAAGGGAAAAAAATAGGGAAATAAGCATCTAAAACACATTATTTCTAAAAACCTTGCTACAAGTTTGTGCATTAACAAAGCCAGAAGAACACTACAGGTGAGATACGTGCTCTGACCACTCCATTTCCCGTTGCTGACTTCTGTATCTTCCATAACATTTTATTTCAAAGTTTTGGGCTGACACTTTATCTGAGAAAAAAAGTCTGCAAATTCTTAGTTTAAGAAAGTAACACTGATATCTGCTAATATAACTTGAGAAGTGTTAAGAATTACACGGTAAGGTTTTCTAAATTTAGTAGTTTTGACATTTTGTAAATTGTGTGGATGCTCTGTTTTGGGTTTTGTTTTGTTTTTTTCGAGATTAAAAAAAAGTTGAAATCAATCATGGAAAATAGCAAAAACTGTAATCTACTTTCTTCTTAACACAGTATAAGCCACAAGGGAGCACATGATTTAATGACAAAAAGATGCATCTGATAAGATAATAATTTGCTCAAGGAGAGATCTGGGTTGAGAATGCAGCTGTTCCAAAAATCTAAACCCACGGGCAAGAAATTACTTAGTTTTTGTATGAGCTATATCCATAACTACTTAGATAAACTGGTGATAGGCCCCAGAAAAGCGCATCAGATAGAGAAGTATAGAACCAGGGCTACTTCGAGATTGAAAAGAAACAAAAAATTAAGAGATGGTAAGGATTCCCACAAACTGTCGTTGAGAAGACTGAATCAAAAAGATTTCAGTAATTAGACTGTTCAGCACAGCATCTTCCTTCATCAGTGACTCACTTGAGAAAAATATCTTTTTATATCCTGATTCAGTTCATGTACATGATTGTTTCGTTCCCATATGTCACAAGTTCCATGGCGCTGACCTGGACTACATGGATGCCCAAAGCTAAGGGCATGCAGAAATGTTCTCAGCCTTCAGTTCTTCTTTCAGAAGTCTGGTACTGCTTTTACAACACAAGCTCACAGAGGGAAGCTCACTCGTATTTTGGTGTGATTGCACTGCCTTCATATATCAGTACTAGCTAGTACTAGGAAAGTGACACTAGAAGTTTAAGATGACTTATTAGCAACATAAAAATTAGGCAAAAATCTCCATATATTGTGATGTGCTCTGATCAGTACTAATTAGTCAGTATCAGGTTCAACATCAGCAGAATTAACTGAATTCACTTATTTTGTAATGTCAGATCTTTTGCAAGGGGAAAACACATGTACTTAGGTAAAACAGCAGAGAGTTATTACCTGGCAATTCTCTATTATTACAGTCAATATTACCGCAAATCCATCTGTACAAGTAGACCCACATTTATCCCCACTGATGTTTGACTGCATGAGTAGATAAGAAAACACCTGCGTGGATCACTTAGCAGGATCAGTCTCACAGCAGGGAGAAAAAGCCAGTAAGAATGCATGTCTTCAGGACACTGCATGCTTTCTCTGTTGAAACACGCAAACTAAAAAGCATGAAATGATCTTGGCTGCTCTATAGCACACAACTGTGTGAGTAACTCCTTTTACATTGGCCATGGTACCTTGCCATCAACTTTTCAATATGTTAGGCAGACGATCCCTGATGATACTAGCCAGCCTGCATTCTTCTCATCCAGCAAGGAGTCAGCAAGACATAAGCAACACACTGCTGACTTTTGCTATTCAGATACACTCGTGGGTTGGGAAATTTTGTATTAAATGAAAGAGACATAGCTCTGCACTGAAAATTTTACACACTTATGTCTTTCACAGGCCTAAACTTACAAAAAGAGCGCCAGCAAAAGCCCTCAGTATTTCCAACGGTACTAGGTTGACCAGGCTCCTTTTGCACAGAAAGCGTGTAAGGAGACTAGCAATTACTCTCCTCAACCAAAGAAATGAAAAAGGGAAATCTGGCAGATGTTGGCTACATCTCTTTATAGGAGACGCAGAAGAGCAGCTGTTACAGTAGGGATTGTAGGGATTTCTTGTGAAAGTCGGTAGCAGATGTCACCATCTGCTTCTGCCTTCTCTATGAAATAGAGGCAAAAGGAAGACTGAAAGCTTGTTAAAAAAAAGGTAACAACAAAAAGCATAAATTCAAAAGATACCCAAACATATTTACAGTGAGCAGGGGAACCTCTTACCCCCTCCCCCCTGGAAAACCTGTGATCCAGATGCACAATAAAAGCAAAGAGCACTCCCCATTCTCTTTAAATCATGATTTCTTTTCATTTTAATCTTACTACATTTACTTTGACAACATTCAGCCTGCAATCTAACACCTAGCCATTTCCTGCCCGGCTGAGAGAGATCACAGAAATGAGCAGTTGTATCCTTTCCCTCTGGCTATACAGCAATGGTCTGATGACAACTGCTTTACCAGGGTTGGTATCAGACAAACAAAAATTCCCTACTGAATGATCTACACAATGATGTCATGTGTGGAGGCAAAGTATTTATTACTTAGGGGAAAAAAAAAACACCCAACAAAAACCAAACAAAACTTCTGTTGCATTGTGTCAGGAAACATGCTGTACATGTTTGTACACCTTGGCAGATAAAGATCAGATGAGGCAAGCAATGAAGTGGTTAACCAAATCAGAAAGTTATCTCAGACATCCAAAGGCACATCTTGTAAATCTGAGAAAACTTCTTACAGAGAACTGAGGAGAAAAAAGTAAGGGCTTGTCTGGGAAGAAACAAATGACACTGTCAACAAGCAGTTTGCTTTCTCACTCAGAAAAGCAGGTATTAGTGAGATCCAGAGCCCAACAAAAGAACAGAAATCTTTCCGATGGTGTAAAAAAGGCTTGGATCGAGCCCCAGCTTTCCTGAAAACTAGACTTGCTAATTGCCTCACTCTTCCACTGTCAAAACCGTCATCTCACTGAAGAGAAATACCTTTCCAATATTGCTATAGGGCAGACATTTCCACACTGGTAATACTGGGAGCCATGTTCAACCACCACCAGCAACTTGGTGGCCACCACCTCCCCCATTTGGTATCCCATAATGTTGTCTTGGAAAAAAAAAAAAAAAGAAAGGAAAAAAAAAAAGATGCAGCATTCTGGGAAAGTTTTTTAAGTTTTCTTTTGTTTGCTCATTTTTGGAAACAGAGGCCACCTTGTAGCTCACTACCACTATAGAGAGCATTTTGCTTTTCAGCTAGTGTCATATTTAGACAATAAAAAAGCATCAGAAATGGAAGATCCCATTCTCCTTTGGCATTGCCATAAATCAGGAAACACTTGAGCTATACCTGGATAAAATTGATGAAAGTAACTGAAGAAATCAGCTTTAGCAAGGCATACTGCTAATGCAGGTCTTTTCCCCAAAGCAAGCAAATTATGCTTATCTTACATTACCAGACCATTACTAGAAGTACTATGCCAGACCCTCAGCTGGCATAAATCAACATGACCCTATCCACTTCTGTGCAGCTGTGTTGATTTATGTGAGCTGAAAAGCATGTACTGGTCAAAAAGTGACTATTTCATCTTATAAAACCATAAAAGTGACTAAGAAATGAAAGGCAGTACGTATAATACAAAGAAAAAAAAATTAGAAAGTACCACAGAAAGGCTCAAAGTAGATGTATATTTCATTAAGATTAGTCTAACATAGCCACTCATTTTACACTATATGAGATTTTAAATAATATTCTCTGTTGTTACATACACACGTATCTCTTGAGTATGGACCCAAGTATGTGTGCAATTTAATAATGCTGTACTACTCCCAAATTAAGACGTAAGGCTCAGACAGGTGGTTCAACCAGCCCGGACTTTATCACTGGCGTTTATTGTAAAGTCACTGTGGCTGTCATAACACAGAAACATAGAATCATTTAGGTTGGAAAAGACCCTTAAGATCATCGAGTCCAACCATTAACCTAGCACTGCCAAGTCCACCACTAAACCATCACATCTACGTGTCTTTTAAATACCTCCAGGGATGGTGACTCAACCACTGCCCTGGGCAGCCTGTTCCAATGCCTGACAACCCAGTGAACCATCAGACTTAAAAGCAAGCCCATGCAGCAAACTTAAGTGTTCAGATTTGCAATATGGTGTCACATCTTAAGAACTACTCCTGTTATGGTCTTTCTCTTATAGAGCAAGATAAAAGTAGAAAATCAGATGAGCTTCTCAATGCCAGCACTCCTCTCAAGCCTTGGTAATTTCGAGAAATAGGAAACCTCTCATATGAGACTTAAGTACTCTTTACCCTTATGAACTCTGTGTCGCCTTCCCTATTATTATACAGGCTACATGAGATCATTTGGTGGTGCTCCTTTCCGAGTTAAAACCGGGAAGGCTAAGGAGAAAAATCGGTATTCTGAAATAAGAGGTGTATATTCCTAAATTCCTTTCTCAGGGAAGCAGCTCTTGAGATTAGACAGTTCTCATTTTCGCTAGGCTCGTGTATCGCAGCCCCAGCAGTATAATACCTGAACACTACATGAAGGGAGATCACGAAGCAAACTCCTTACAATTGTCTGTTCAATTCAGCCTCAGTGACCAGCTGCTAACAGCCACTTGGCAGACAACTGCAATTCATCTTCCTTCATCATGAGTGCTGGTAATTCAAATACAAATACTTCTGTATTTGATCACAGTCCACAACACAGGCTGCCAGGTACCAAAAATGCATTCTGTTCATCCTTACCGTTGCCTTACAGTGTAACATAACTCATGGATCCCTGCCTACAAGAAATACTAGGATTTGTCTTTCCCTATAAATACATTCACTGTAGGAAGCTTAGAGAAATTTTCAGAAGTACGATTAACACTTCAGATACGGAGAAAAAATATGCACTGTCTGCCGGGACAGATCAACTCTGCACCCCAGCAAGCAGCACTGCCACAACCTTCTGCTCTCCACTGATTCCTGGGCATTATGTTTTGTGTGGACAAGATGCACTTAGTATCACCATCAATGGGATGTTGTGTTCAATTAATTCAGTGTAGCACTAAACCAGCTGGAATAATGGTATGTAATACTGGAATAAAATATGTATTGGTTTATTTAGGTATTCCCAATCTCTGAAATCAGTAGAATAAAAAAAAGAAGGCCAAACCATAAGGCATTTTAAAACTTCCATGTATATTACCATGTCTGCATAGGAATTAGAAATGCCAGTTAAATTCTCTTTTCCTCCCAAAGTGCCTTTGCAGTCTTCACAAACATTAGGAAAGTGATGAATGGCTATTAAGAAACAACCTCAAAACTACTTTTCTTCCATTTTCTTCTCTGTATAAATTTTCAAACTTTCTCCCATAAAAACACTTAGCAAAAGGCACTGGGCTGTGGTTACAGTTGCTTTCATGGCATGTACTCCCGCTAAGGCGAACGGATCCAACCGAAACCATTTCTAAGACAAGATTCTTCCTGTTCGTGGCATAAGGGGCTTAAAACTGCACCCAGCACATACACACAACCAAAAGTACAGCCTGAGACTTCAAAGCACAGACTTGGGTTCTCCGTGGGGACATTAAATGTGTTGAAAAGAGACTTTGGATTGGAAGCTCCATTGCAGCAGTGTCAAAGCTGGAACAAATGTCAGAGGAATCAAAATAGCAATGAGCATTGAAGTTTTCCTCCTTCAAAATGGCACAAGCCTATAGAGAAGCAGCACAAATGGTAAATGTGTTCCTATAATTTCCATCTCATCTTGTTGCTCCTTAGTGTTGCTAGAAGTCCTGCCAAGCTAATATTTGTCATTGCACATTCCCTCATTTTTTATGTTGGTCAGAATGTTTTAATTGCATAATGATAACTCAGAGCAATTTGGACATCAGTTTACAGTGCACCAAGAATATATTGCAGTGAACTGTTTAAAAGAAAGCAAAGTATTAGGGCTTCTAAAAGAAACAATCTAGTGAATTTGATTCTCTTTTAATTTTGAACTTGTACTGTCATCTGGTCCAGTGAAATGATGCACCAACTTCTACCACCAAGTATTTGATGCACCACCTACTGTAAATGCTGCCTACCCAGTGTACTATGAGGTTTCGGAGCTGTGACTCCCAAAGATTGAAATCAATATTTAAATCCTATTGATATCAACTCCTTTTTTCTCTTTTTTTTTTTTTTTTAACAGAGTTGCAATTATGGTCTATTTTATATTTGTACGTATGATTAAAATTATTATATTTTGTACCAGGCTATAATTTCTATAATTGCATTCCTGTAAAACTTGAATTTATTTTTCATTTAGAAACAGACCACAATAAAAGGCGTCTGCGCTGAGAATCCAGTTTTCTGTGTTAATTTCAAGTTTAGTTTTGGAGTGTTTTCTACAGTCACAGTACTTTAAGGGCAGAGGAAAACTGTCATTGTATAAGAGACTTTTAATCAACCATGGACTCTTACTCAAACTAAATACCAGTATTAATTGTTCATAAAGTACTGTAAGAGGAAAAGGGATGATTAAGTGGAATTTCAGCTGTATTGCTATGAAGGATTAAACAGAAAGGCATTTTGAAGCCATGTGTTAAAAGCCATCTTGTCAGAAGCTATGGGCCACAATCTACAAATTTTTCAAAATATACCAGGCTGTCCTCATTAGTCTTATGAATTTAGAGGGTCTATTATTTCTGCCTCTTAATTTGACATTTATATGCAAATAAAAATCTTGAGTACAAGTCACACCTGAAATCGCATCTGTTATGCAGTTGCCCACCTAAATGCTTAGAAAACCTGTCTTTTAATGTGTCATTTTAATATTTTAGCCTTAACTTATTATCAAGACGGAAAGAAAACTCAGGTATGTTACGACGTTACTGCAGTCTCTTGAGAGCACTGATATACAAAATCAGACACACAAGGCTCCCTTCAGCATCAGAGGGCTACAAAATGGAATATGATGCTTGAAAGGGAAAGCTGCTGTTCTGCAGGCCCTGAGACTGCCAGGAGGGCTGCATTAAACGCCGTGAGCAGGCGACAAGTCATGACACCCTCCCTACAGAATTTTGGCAAGTTTAAATGAAACCTGCGGATGCATTGTTACATTTTTCCGGTCAGATGTACGCAAAGTTGGGAACAGTTTCACATGGATTTTCTAACCTCTCCTGGGGCTTTCGTGATTGAAGAGGATGCCATTCACAGCAAAGAGATTGTAGGCCTCTCTGAAGTTCACCACAATCCAGTAGGCATACAGTTTTGCTGCCCCTACAAAAACAATTTTAAAGTGTTACGTATATCCGCTCTGCTTGTACACAGCTCAGACAGACACACATACACATCTCACATGCAGGCTGAAGTCCACATTTCAACAGCGGAGTGCATTAGAATTTGATTCATTCCCTATGTGTGTCACATTTCACATGGAAAAAATATCCAGCCCAATAAACAGCAGCTGAATGGAGAAATACTGCTTTTCTGTGCAGCCTCTGAACTGGCCAGGAAGCATTAGGGCACTTTCTCACTTGTTTTCTTATGCACACTCAAGCGTAGCACTTTTTCTTTTACAATATAATTAACACAGCCAAAGCGTGTGAAATATGCCACTGTGGTGACCTCTGCTAGTAAAAAAAAATGATTTTGGAGGAATAAACGTGAAAATCTGGTGCCTTAACACTCAAATTGATTTGAAACTTTATCACCAAAGTCCTTCATGCACATTGCTTTAATAAGTGTTTCAAATTTCATGCGAGTTCATGAAGGAAGAAGTGAGCTCTTGGGAATTTTTCATTTAGGCAACAAAATATGAAACCTTATCACTTCAGCGGTATCTCACAACCCTTTGTGAAGGAAGGGAGGAAAGGCCCCCCCCCCCCCCCCCCCCCCCGCCCCCCCAAGTGCTCTCTACCTCTGAGCTGAATGAACACAGTCTTGTGAAGTGAGATGCTAATTTCCAACCCCCAGGCAATGGCAGCAAATACTTTTTATATAGTAATTCATAAAGGTATGCCTCTTGACATGTCTAGTCACTTTAGCTCTATCGCCATTCTAATCTCACACCCAAATGACTTCAGCCCTGAGACATGAGCGGGGAGAACAGACAGACACACACTACACACACCCCATCAGCGATCCTCACCGTAAGGCGATCTTGGGTAAAAAGGGGTGGTCTCCTTTTGCGGGATTTCTTGCACTTTTCCAAAAAGTTCACTGGTGGAGGCTTGGTAGAACTTCACAGAGTTGATAAGGCCACAGGTCTTAATAGCATCTAGGAGCCGTAAAGTGCCAACCCCATCAACGTCAGCAGTATATTCTGCTAGGTCGAAAGAAATCTTGGGGAGAGAAAGAAATAAAAAAACCACCAATTTTACTAGGGTAACCAGAACATGCAGTGATCACGTACAACCAAAGTAATACGTCACTTGTCACAGACCATCTAGACACTTTTGTACAGAGTAGATGCTCAGTTTACAAAAGTACCCTCAAAGGATTTCTAAGAATAAACAAGTAGTTCCATAAATAGCAGAACCAAAAGACTGGTGTTCCCTGATCTCTCTCTCAGGATTATTTTCCCATGTGAAGTAAGGGGTAAGCCTCCCCACAGTGGGAGCATTACCAGGCTCCCTCTCACCTCCACAGCTGCCAGTTTGCGCAATATTCACTTGGGCTTAATATCTTTGACACACTTGAATTTGGTTAAAATTGTCCAAAATATATTTTTTAAAAAAATATTGTTAGACAGACAACATAAACACGTATTAAAACCCATAAACTTTAAACAAGGTCCAAAGTTTTGCAATTTAAACACACGTCAAAATAGAGAGAAGAGTAGAAATATCTGCTATCAAATGAGACACCCAACCCCACCTGACTAAGCCGTACCAGAGCTCTGGCTTTTGCACAGAGGTTAGGGGGATGATGAAGTGGGAAAGCAAAGGGTAGAGGTATCCAAAAGAAACCTGACATCTCCTCCAGCTGACATATCCTTCAAAGTATGATAATAAACTCGTGCACACTGCTGGGCCAAGACTGCTCTTTCTCTCCCCGCTCCAGTAGGTCTGTTATCTTTATGATGAGCTTGATTGTGGCATAGGCCACAAGACAATACTTGAGTCTAAGCTTTCAGAGTGTTTCAAAACTTTATTAATTCTATTCCTTGCAGTTACAGAACAAAACTAAAAACTGGAAAAAGTAAGCTGAAGGTAAGAGATGTGTTGTGACCCCCCCAATCTGCAGGCAGGAGAAAAAATGCTTTGAAGGGAGCTCACTCTGCTTGTTTGGTGGGTACAGGCTGGTGGTTTGGATATGCTGGCAGAGCTCATGGACTCCGAAGAATTTTCTCCCACCGGTGCCCATCCCAGAGGCACGTTCCTCCTTCCTTCTACACCCTCTCTCCAAACCAGGGATTTTGCTTCTGTATGCCAATTTTCAAAAAAATGTTCCGTGTTTATACCGCCAATGTTATAAAAAAGGAAAGGGGAATGGACCTTGAGAGCAATCTCCTCCATCACCCTGACCCAAGGAAGAATTACTCTACCTGTGTCCTCGCTGGCTGATGATTGACTTTCAGGAACAAGCTCTAGAGTGATGGCAATGTTACAGTCTCTTTATATGATCTAGGCTAGAGATTAGTGAGACACTACCAAAGTCAGATAGTACAAATCGATGATTCCCCCCTTCATTAGTCTTTAGTGATAGGGTAACTACTAATGGAGTAGAGTGTAAATGACCATAGCTGGACACGCTGAGCTATCACCGTGAAATCAGTGGGAAACCTGTCACTTACCAGGTATTTTTTCAGGCTCCCTGCAGATTCAGACAGATAGCCCTGTATTCATTTCTCCTGTTAAGCCACTTTACCTATTCAGTAATCACTAGAGGTTTAAGGCTTACTTACACAGCAGATGAAATAAAAATAATTAGATTAATTTGACTTTGCACATGGTTAATTTAATACAGGTATGAAATAATCTAAATTGTGCTCTGAAATAAAAATGTTCTCACAGAGTTTTGATCTGAAATAGCTAATGGTATGAATGAAAACAAACTTCAGTTGTTTGGGTTTTTTTTAACCAAAAGAAAAAAAAAAAGAAACCTGATACTTTGGCTTGTTAACCTGGTATGACCCAGCTGAAATTGAGCGCTGATCTACTGAGAAGTGCTGAGCATTTTTTGTTTTAATCCATTTGGCACAAAGATGACAGCCACTTAAGGTCTCTCAGCTTCGCTGTCAGAGCAACTCTTGGGAAAACATCTTAATGAATAGGTGATACAGTCAATAATGCACTAATGAACATAAATTAGTATATTTACCATATGGCTAGCACCTTCATATATTCACAGTAACTTCCCAGCTCTCTAACTTACTAATTGTAGCAGAACCAGGAATTTACAGATATTAAGGTATTCTTTCCAGCAAATAGCCTGCTGAAAACATCACTCCAAAATGCAAATCTTTGCTTACATATTCTACTACAAAGTAAATGGCATATGTGACTGAGGTGGTCTTAAATCAGAGATCCCAGATTATAAAACCTCTTAACCAGAGCGAGCACTGAGCCTGCAGCAAGCAGCGCTGGGAACTGCTCTCCCTGGCTGATGCAGAGACCGGTTTCACAAGAGATGATTTTCCCTATTGCCTTATGAATGACCTCAATCTTAACCTAGAAAAAAATCACTCCCTGGGGTGTAAGACAATTGTGTCTCCATGCTGGCCGGGTTGGAGGGTCCCTCAGCAGAAACCGCCAGCTTTGTGCCTGTTTGGTGGTTTTGTAATGAGGACTATTGTTCACCAGGGACAGGACTCAGACCACTAAACTAATTTCATTTTGGAGTGCAGGTTAGACTAGAATGGCATTCATGAAAATAAAAAATGGTTTTATCCACTAAAACCTCCAGCACCAAAAATGCTGGACTGTTAAGACACTCTGTGTACTGTAGGGGCAGTAATATGGCAAACGCAGATAAATGCACACTGGATTTTAATCTGATTCTAATTCAAAGTTAACAACGTAAAAGAGTTTTATAAAGTACTGGATTGATTAAGTAGCTATAAATGAAGCAGGGCAGAGCAGGAAAAGGTGCTGAGTTATCCATTATTTCCCTCTCCTTACACACATTATTTTGTGCAAGACCAGCAGGAAGACTGGAGTAAAAAAAAAAATGCAGGGACCTCATTAAGAGGGATGTGCAAGAGAATTGACACACATGCACCACACAAAGGCCAGGGTCTGAGTTATAGAAACCAAATATAGAATCAGATTCAATAGGTGTTACTCATAGAAATCATCTTGGCTGGTGCAGTGAGCTCAGTGGGACTACCTGAAAGAGTAAAAATTTCATGGAAATAATTGTAAAGGCAGGTGTATGAAGGCTAAAAACAAGTCACACTTTCTGAACAATTAAACATTTATCCAGTGGAAAAAAGAGCTTAGGTAATACCTACAGATGAGAGTTTTCAAACAGCCTAATTTATGACAATTATCTTAAGTGCCTGAATTAGGAAGCTCGTTTCCCTGTGCAACAATAAAGACAGTAGTGAGTCAGAGCAGAAAGCCTAACAGAGATGCTCTTGATAGTGCTTTGGAGAAACTATATACACACCAGTTTTTTAATTTAGCTACCTAAGATAGATGCTCCATTCTAACCTCAAAATTCCAAAACTACCAGTAACTGTCAACTGTGTAAAGCAAGCCATGCAACTAACAACCTTTTTTTGAAGACACCACCAGGAGTTTTTGTAATGACTGGAGCAGGGAGAAGAAGCTTCTTTGCCTGGCATAAACTTTAAACCTGAAACTTTTCTCAAAGAGTATTGAAGGCTTGGATCCAACACTTCTTTGCCCTCTTCGGACAGACTTTGTGATAAAGGGAAAGCGTGACATACTAACAAAACAGAAATTGCCTACTTGGAACATGTTAGTCTGAGTGACCTTGGCACTTCCTTCCCATGTACAATGGGGACACCATGCTTTTGCAGTTGTCATCGTTGATCTCTGGAGATACTTTGAATGTATACACTTAAGATGTGTCTATTTATTCCATTTGATAGGTAGTGATCCAAGTGTGCCATTAAAAGTGGAGAGAACAATAAGGAGACACTTAAATTCTTGGTCAAAGGTACTTCAGTTCCAGGTTTTCAGGTCCTGAACACCTTGCAGAATTGCTTCAAAGAATACTAAAAAGGAATCTGACTCCTTATGTACATGGGACTTCTATATGCTGAGTATCTTCACTGCTGGATTCATCCCTAATATAGTACATTTCAAATACATTCTTGGGCAAGTAAAAATTTCCACAGCAAGGCTTACCCATAGGATGATAAAATTCTCTTCAGAAAAGCATAGTTTCATTAGTTATAACATTGCTGGAATCACAGGACACAATATGAATACACTGAACCACATTATGTCTCTTTTTTCACGTGGCTCCAAGAATTACAATGAGTTTTGTGAACTGGCTTCTACCTTTTGAATTTGAACTCTTGTTTCCCCCCCATTTCTTTCTTTCTTTATAATACCAGATTCAATCTCTACAAGAGATTTGAATTTAATAGAGCAATGTTTTAAATATGATGTTTCCCAACTGATCATTCAAAACCAAGCTTAGCAGGGTTTTTAACAAGATTTAAAAGCTTACTGAAAACTATCTAAATGAAAACATATGGGGCCTTACCCTCCACAAGAACACATTCCTATCATGTCTATGAGTACTATATACAAGCCTGCAGACTTAATACTTGCTTCTGACCAATGTGTTGTCAACAGTGGCGATATTCTGAAAATAAGTATCGATTTAGCACACACACGTTTGGCTTTGTGAGATAACTTCATCTCTATTTTGTCATTTGGAACACTCCAACAGATGGGCTGCAATCATATTAACTATTAGCTTTCAACTAAAAATAGCGTGTGTTAGCAGAATATGCTTCAATGCTCTACCTAAGGAATATAAATAATGATTTGAAATTTCATCTCCTTCTTACAGCCTTCTCAGTTTCAGAAGATGGGATTTCTGGAAGGCTAGTGTTATAAGAGGAAAGCTTATGTGAAGCCCCAGGAGGAAATAGGATAATATAAACATAAATTATTATTCTTTCACTGTAAAAGCAAAAGGTGGCTAAGTTAACTATAACATTAAAATAAGCATCTTTGCTCTCTTGAAAAAACTTACAGTAGATTCTTTAGATTTATCAGAGTAGCAGATATGTATCAGGCCTCTTTAAGCATTGAGAAAGGTTTACACCTGACAAGCAAATCACAAAGTGGAAAAGCTGCTTAGAAGCGTTTCAAGTCTCACAAGTTTCACAGCGGTTACTTTTCTGTATTCTTTAAAATCAATTCTGTTTGCTTTGAATATTCAGTGTGCCTTCCACTGCCAATAAAAACCACTGGGATCACTTATATCATCTCAGTAAACAAACTGTTCAACCCCTAGGAACAGGCATGTAAAGCATAACATTCCAGTTGCTAAATCTAATACAGACTATAGGCCAAGCACTCCTATAAAGTCCTAACACACCGGGGAAAAAAAATGCTAGGGATTTTAGGAAATCTAAAGAATTTGGGGGGACCTGGGCAGTGTCAAGGGGATGGGGAAGAACCTATATATCTACAAAAATGTCAGGTAACCTTCTAGGAGAATATGACAATTCCACTTCCCCCCAACCCCTTAACTCATAATGAATGCTTAAGTCATTGCCCTCTCACCCAATAAGAGAAGTAATTGAAAGATACCAAAATCCCCCAAACAACTATATATTTTTTGTTATATAGAAAAATAATCAATTCAATGGCTCTGAACTGCTTATTATTAAGCAACACTCTTGATATCTTAAAGCCCTATTCAACTTCTTATCTAAATAGAAATTGACTGAAAAAATGACTGAAATTCTGGAAAAAAGGAATATGCCTTTTGTAGATTTATCTTCTTTCCTATTTCTTTCCCTGTTCTGTCATTAATAAAACAGAGAAAATAAAGTGATCTGTATAAAATTAGAGTAATTTGGCAACATGATTATAAGCAGAGAATTAGCAAGGAAAAAGTTTTATAAGTGGAAGCAGAAGTCAACATTTTTTCCTAAAATTCATGTTAACCCAAGCCATTCACAATACTGCTACAGCAAGAGAGCTTGGATAACTTGGATTTTCAAGTTACTCGTGATGTAAAGGAATAAGCAGTGCAGCTGATAAAAGATGTGCTTCTCTGCCAGTGCTTACATTGATGTCCCAGTGGTTGAGTTCCACTGCAGCTCTATCATACTGCGGACTGCAGGCTGAGTGACCGGAGAGACTTCTTGAAGTGGTCAGAAGTTTGGTTTTGACATCAGTGGGCCAGTATTTCACCTTCACCTCTAAGTGCGAAGACCCAAACCAAAGTACAAAAACAAGCTATTTGCTGTTTAGGGATCTTAAATGATCCTTCATGATCTACATGTTCTATAACCTGCCATAAACCACAACAGACTCTGCTTCACAGACCAGCTCAGCCTTATACAAGTAACCCCAAAGTGATCTTCATTACACACAAGAAAGAGGAGCTTCAATGTAAACCTGTTCATGGCCTCAAACACACACACCTGTCTTTGCACCCTCAAAAGGAGCACAAGTAAAGGGTGAAGCAGAGTTGAGTTCATTCATGGCTACCCACCATTCATTTCTCCAAGTATATTGAGTTCCGGGAAATGTGTGTGGGGAAAAAAGGGGTGGGATGAAGCAGAAGCCTCACAACAAAAGTGTGCTTCTAAGTCTGAAAAAAATTACTCAGGATAGCAGCAGCAAAACCATGCATCACCTTTCACTACATCCCCAAGGGTCAGGCACTACAGAATCCAAAAGCAGCTATTACCTTTAAGCTCCATGAGCACTAAAAAGTTCATGAACAGCTAAGTTATACTGCTATTGCCCACATGAGATACAAGAGTGCTGCTAGACTGCCCGAAGTCTCCAGCTACCTTTCAGTTGAACTACCCTGCAGCAGAGTCTTCCCTAAGGGCCAGCAACTTTCTCTGTGCAGCTGAAATACTCAAGGATTAGGGGCAAGAGGCCCCCTAAAATACTCCACAGTGTATGTTCGTATGCAACTTCTCATGGTTTGGCTTGGGTAAGTTTTCCTCATAACTCTCCTCCTGATTAATTTCAAGTTCTTGATGCAAACTCTCTGAAATAATCTTTAAAGAGAAATAGCTTGGCATTACTAAAACAGGTTTCCTTTTTCCCTCTTATGAGTAAAAACTACTACTTGCTTTTTGTTGGGGGAAAAAGAGAAAGAAAAAAAATCAATCCAAAGCAGAGAATAAGCATGGAGAAATACTCCCTGAGTAGTTAAAGTTTTATATTTATCAGACTAGTAGGGGTTGATAGTTGGATTCATTATTCAGTTTCTTTAAAAAGTGACTCCTCCCTGGCAAACTGCAGGTGCAGTCGTAAATCCAGCTCACAAGGTCATCACATTCACCTTTGCCGCTAAAGCAGCCCACTAGTATATGCCTGACCAGTTAAGAGGTATAGAAGAACCACCAATTGCCTATTATTTTCAAAATGTTGATGCCACAATCCTTAAATTGGTATATCCATTCTCCATTTTAATAAAACAAAGCCTCCTACATTCTGCACAGTTGTCTTGGCCATTGACTATTGATTGAAAGGTGTGTTTTGGAACAGATCTCCAAATAGACATAATTTGTAAATTGTTTATTCTTCTGCTTATTGACTAGCTAATTTAGTGGATTAAGAGAATTTAACAGACTGGATTACAAGAGAGTTGCCCAGAGACAGGTCAAAGGGCAATGGACTCAAGCTGAAACATGAAAAATTACAAGTAGATATTAGGAAAAAAAGTTCACAACATGGGTAGTCTAACATTGAAACAGGTTGGGCAGAGAGGCTGTGGCATCTCCACCCTTGGAGATACCCAAAACTCAATCAGACATAGCCCTGAGCCACCTGCTGTAAGCTGGCCCCGCTTTATGGAAAGAGCTGGTCCAGATGGCATTCAGAGATTGCTCCCAAACTAAATTATTGCACAATTTTAAGATGACAGGGAGATGGGATTACAGCAGTGTGCTTCAATGTTCAGACGCGTAGCACCATCCAATGAGTAGACAGTGGATGTACAGTGTGCAAGAACGAGGCCTGGTCTTGTAGGAAATCAGCGATTTCTACTGGAGGAGTGGAGAATTGTTCACAGCAACTTTTTGGAGGCACATAGTCCAACTTGCTATTCATCATATCTCCTCCACAGAAGAACTTCAGATAGAGGAATGCTCAGATCTGATAGTAAAAAAAAAAAAAAAAACCAAAGCGGAGGAGGAGAAGGAGGAGGGATATCACAGAACATGAGATTCAGTATGGCCATAAACCTTTGTCACAAAAATGTAACCTCCCCATTAGTTTTGCTTATCTTCTCATCCATTTGTTATTAATTTGATGGAACTGGGGAGTTGTCAGGGTTATATGATGCAAGGGATTTATCTTGCAGAACAATCTCCGACCCACTGTTCAATGTCTTTAGTTTCAAATTACAGAGATTAGAAAAGAAGGTTTTAAAAAAGAAGCATTGATTGTTTATTCCTTTTCAGCATGAGTTCGTTCAGGGATAGTTTCAACAACATACATGTTTACCCAAGTTTTAAGTGCAAAGCACATGCAGCAAAGTCAGGACGGGTTTCGATGTTTCAAATTTTTTAGCTTCAATGGCTAGTGACACTGTAATACCCTAAAAGCTTTCTTACATACTGAAGTCCAGCTGTGCCAGAAGCTTTAAATGCCATTTAGTAAAAAGACAAAAAGGGGCAACTTGCAGAGTCACTAGAGAACATTCAAAGGGAGATGTAAAAAGATAGCCAATTCATTTTGCTTTATACGTACCAGGGGAATAGAGAGCTATGAATAAAATGCATGCAGGCAATGCAGTCACTTTGAAAGAAATAGCACCATTTTTACTTTCTTTCACATATCAAGAAATGAATTTAAAACATACAGGTTATTTAAAATTCTAACATGACAAGTAGGTTATAGTATTAATATATGTTGGGTTTTTTTTACTTCTGATGCTTTTTTAAAAACTTTCATCCTTGCTTCCTTGATGCTTTCAGAACACGTAGAAAGATGCTCTGCACAGAAGCAATAAACACATCATCACAAGCAAAAAGAAAGAACAAAAACAATTCCCCCAAAAAAACCAACAAACCTTCACTGCCTATCTGCTTTATGATTTTGATAGACTTCCAATGGATGGCAAGACAGATATTGAATTAAAGCAATAATCTACTATGGCACAGCTTTGTTGACAACAGTCTGTCCTCTCTTTGCCTTCCTAGCCAACAAGACTGCAAAACATGACTTAACACAACGGACCCTCCCAAATGCTGGTACAACTCTTGTGTTGCCTAGAAGCTAGAATTACCCCAATGCTTTGCAAATGACTACCTTGTCTGACTCTCTTGTAACTCCTACTGATGCATAAGGTAAAACCTCCCTTGGTTTACGGGCCCTGCCAGAAGTCTTGCTTTTTCAACCAGAGAAAAATCATATCTTTTCAGCATTTATTATTTATCACTTAAGAAGATTACTTCCCAGACTGCAACTCCCCACGCCAAATGGCATTGTTTTAGAAAGCTTAGAAGCAGTTCAAACAACTGTTTCTCAGTTACCCCTAAAGTACCAAAAATGCTCTCCCTCCATGAGGAAATAAACTTAAAATAAGATTTCATATATGGATTTCTGACAGATTTGAATATGGACTAGGGTCTTTTTTCCTTAAAAAATCTGGAAATTAGTCTGGAAATAAAAATGAAAAAATGCAAAACCTTTGTAGAATCATTTATCAAAATTTTCAAATTCAAGTAAGTACAAATTTAAAACTTGCTATAAAATTGTAAACTTTTTTTAACAAAAATCTTTTATTTTTGTTACTTTTTCCCCTCCTCCCCACACATTATCTACCGACAATTGTCTGATCAGTTCTCCAAGTTGTATTTGTCATTATTTTGGGTTTGGCTTTCTGTGCTGTATCCACCTAGTAACTGATGTAGCACAGCTCATGATAAAAAGGTGAGAAAGTCCCATAAGTCATTCTGACCAAGCTGCACACACTCTGAATGAAGCAGCTATAGAGATACAAAACATACTTCATAAAAATACACTTTCTATAATGTTCAACAAAAGCTTTTACCTCTAACTCTATGGAAATCTCTGTAATTTTTCATTTTCTAAAATTAAAAGCATTTTCTTCTCCTCCCAACAACAAGAATTGCTATCTCCTTCCTTATAGCTAGCTGGGTGTTGAAAGAGCTTCCCTACTTCACAGAGATAGTGCAAGAAAAAAAATGAATCAGATGAATGTGCATGTATTACTTACTTATGGGACCATAAACCCAATTACACGGACTGCCCATAAATATGCCTGACTCAGCCATCCAATTTGAAAGCTAAGGGTGCAGACACAGCCAAGTGATTGCAAGAAAACAAGTTACTATTTCTCTGTGGAGCTGAGGTAATGCTATCTGGAAGCAATCTTAAACCACAGCAAATGCAAGATAAAGCAATTTATCTTAGCTCTCTTTTACTGTCAGCTACTCTAAAATCAAATCACTTCATTCATCACAGCCTAAGAGTGGACAGGTACCTCAGCTCTGACCACACACTGCAGCTCATTACGTTGTGGTGCTTCGGTTGTGGCTGAGCTTGCAAAACAGGTAGGACTTCAGGGAGACAAATTAGAACATGAAGTTTTGAGGAAATAAATACGCATGTGCATACAGACACACAAAAAATCATGACTTCTTGACTTGGGCACAACTATCTAGGGAACATCCTCTTCCCTGAAGTACCCGGGGGCGTTGTGAAGAGCTCAGAGTCCAACACCTGCATCAGTGTGGCAAAGGAGATGCAAAGTACTCCATCTCAGCAGGCAAAAAACATCTGCCCCCATTCATGCCCTCAGTTTATTCTTAAAATACTGAAGTCATGTTCTTCACCACCCTTAGAGAAAAGTACTATAAAAACACATTTTCTAAACAAATGCCATCACTTCAGAACTATTCCCGGCCCACTCACCCTTTTCTGTAAGTCCAATTTCTCCCCTCATTCACCATGGGTACTAGAAGTGATTAGTACAATGTTACACCTCCACAGACCTAGTTCAACTTTCTGGTTTGCCATAAAGCAACCAAAACCTACACCAACTCCTCCTTAGCTAGAAAGTTTTCAGCATACCTCAGACTTCTACGTAATTAATTTCTGAGATTTTTGTTCATTTTTACCGCATGTGCATTAAGAATTAAATTGGGATGCCTAATTGCATGGAGCGAGTTTGGATAGGTATGTATGTACTGACAAAAGACATGCTCCCACAGTGGCCACCTTCCCAGTTCCTGCTCTAGTACTCCAACAGGAATGACTGGGAAAATGAATAAACATGCAATAGCACGTCAAGAAATAAGTCACCAGGGTTTTTTTTTCAGTTTTCATTTTTGAACAGGGCAAATAATTGCCTTTTCTTCCAATGCATAAGGTCATCTTCTGTGAAATTTCACTCCAAAGTCTTTAAAAAAGGACAATTCCAAAATAAATCTTTTTTTTCTCCACAAAACTAGCAGCATTCTTTTCCTTTTACATTTTCTTGAGAACAGCTGACATTTAAAAACATTCTTTAAATAAGTACAATAGTCTGAGGTTTGTACTTGCCCTGAAAGAAAACCACTGAATCCTTTAAATTTATTAAAATCACAACCAATAAACCAAAAAAACCCACCCCACCTTGAAATACTAAAGTAGGTGAACCCTAGTAAATGAGCACTAACACCCTCACCTGTAGTGCATGTACAGGCACTACATATGATTAATTTTAAAATCAGAGTATTAATAGCATCCACAAATACAGTAGCTGATAATGGCCTAGTTGGGAATGACATAATAAACCCGCAGAAAGAGCTTTCCGTAAACTCACGGTAGGAACACCTAATTTTAACTTTCCATTTCAGGCAAGATGGGGATAGCAATAATTACATACCAAAGTGGACTGTGATAATTCTTCATCCTGTGTAGGAAGCTACATAGGAGTGGAATACACTATTATCACCACCACCACGAGCACTCAGATTTTAATGTGGTTAAAATACTTAAGAAACCCTGAGCCTTACGTCATCTCCAGTTGCACCGTTTCAGGGAGAACACTGATGTTTTCTATGTGGCAGTGAGCACTCTGAACTCAAAGGCGATCTCCCTCATAAAATGTTCTATTTAATCAACTCATCTGCCTCAGAAGGATGTGGGTGCCTAGCTAGAAAGAAACCTGTGGGATGAATCAGAAAAATACCCATGTGTCTCGACAGGTATGTGGGGTTAAGGGGGAAGAGGCCAAGGGGCAGAGAGCTTAAAGGGATGAGACCCTCCAGTTAAACTTTTTTATTATTTTTCCCTTTTCTGAACAAGCAGGATGATACTCTCAGAAAATAAATCAGTCTGTTAGATTTTCTGCTGGCATCCCCTTTGCCTTTACTTTATTCTTACATTTATTATTGACTACTAAAGCCTCTCCACTACAATTCTTAGAAAATAATGCATAGGCATTAATTTTAAAAGGCAGCTTTGGCACTCATGAGGCATGTTGATCATAAATCAAAGCAGAACATTGCAATTGATTTGTGTACTGTAACCCACAACACTAACCTCAGCCCTGTTTTTCACCTATCTCTTGGGTTCTGACACAGAGAAAAGGACTAGGAATAATAGCTGCTTTTCACTTGAACATTAAGGTAAACCATTCAGGAAATAGGGACATGTTAGTCAACTAATCATATAAAACCAACAAGTTTGGGAGTTTCCCCTCTCACCCCCACGAACAAATACTATATTACTTTAGTCCACCTGACTGTGCCCTAAGACAGCATTGAAATTTTTGTGTCTTCTAGCGCTAGAAGTGGTAAGAGACCATACTGATACCTACAAGACAGTGCTCCTCTTCGTCTATATTAGAGTGTGGCATTCAACATGCCAGTAACCCTCCCCTCAGAGCAGCTTTGAGTAAGATTTGACTGGCATATAAAAAGCTCCATCAGCTTTCGAAGTGAATTTTGCAGCCTCCGGATGAGGCATGTTGGAAAAGCAATGTCAAAGACAAGACCAAGTTGCCAAATGCAGTGAACAAATCATTGGACACAATCAGTGGGAACACCAAATTTCACAAATAAGGTGAAGTCTAAAATTGTGTACGGCTGCATTTTAGTTTTAAAAAAAAATGTATAGCTCAGGCAGATGCCAAGTCTCTATTGTATGCAAATATTTTATTTCAATTAGCACTTTTCAATCATGTTTTTTCTTTTCTGAATGACTCACGGATATCTCAGTCAAGAAATGGCAGGATCATAAGCACATGCCAACAGGGTGCATTTATCTCACAGAGATAAATGTGGAAGGAAACCTGTAAATCTATCTCGGGATTTTTTCAACCTGTCTTCCTTTCCAAACACATTTTCTCTACATGCCTGCAAGCCTCTATTACACAGCATACTCAGTTTCCATGACCTTCCAAGCAAGCAGTATTCACAAGAATTTAATTGAAACTAAGGAAATTGTGTTTCCAGAGCTTGTCAATCAGGCGGGGGGCAGGGAGGGAATCAAGTTCAGCCTACAAGTTTTATCACACCGTATTAAGCCAAAGAAGAGGTCATAGTACTAACTTGCTTGCAAATGCACATATGAAAAGGGGCAATCTTTAGAACTTCTACACGCCACTGAGAGAATCCTGCTGCACAGGTCATTATGAGCGGTGATTGTTCATGAGGGAGACGTGCTGAATAGCTGTGAAGTACGGCTGGATGAAAAAATACCGCAAGTTCAGATCCGTGATTGCACACAACACTGACATAAGCTAAGAACGCTATGTCTCGCGGCTGCAGGAGGAGTTTTAGTTAATATCCAGAGTGCTGACCCCAAGCTGCTTTGGGGCTCTGAGCATCCTCACCTGGGATACAAGAAGTTCTGTCAAGGAACCGCAAGAATATGGGGAGAAGCATACTGATGCTGCCTGTTAGTCAGAGAAGCAGAGGAAATTGCAAAAGTGTCATATGGGAGCTTGGAAACATTAGTTAATTTTTGATCCTGCATCACTAGTATATACCAAAGAAGCTGTGCTGGGAAGGCTGAGAAATGTAAATAGTCAATGTTGATGAAGAATTCTCTAATTGGTAAAAAATTAAAAAGTTTTGGCATGAAAACAAAACCTCAGCAAGTGTTTCGCTTTCCACTCATATAGATTTTAACACCTCTCATTTTGCAAGAGTGCTCTCTCCACACTCAAATTTAAGCTGATGTTAACTGCAGTTGCATCTGAAAATATGTATTTTTAATACCGGTTAGGTTCTAGGCAGTAATCCCTTTCTCAGAAACTGAAAGATTTAAATGAAGTCATGGTTGCTAAGTGCACTATTCAGCCATATATCATGTTCTCAGAAGTACAAAGAGTACTCAAGGGTGAAGGGTTTTTAGGATAATGTACGATTTCTGCATTAAATACAGAACCGCCATTATATAATTTTAGCATCTTGCCAACTTTTTTTTTTTTTTTAGCAGGAGAAGGAGGGAGAAATAAGGAGGTTGAATGGAACTAGAACAGTACTGTTTGTACCCTGGTGAATATTAGAGAAATGATAAATGATCCCTAAGCACACAGACTGATTTATGCAATAAGAAATAAAATACAGCGGGGTGGAGCCTTCGTGTGAAAATCTCATCCCCGGACAGCTACAAGGTATGAAATGCACCCAAGCATCTCAGATCCCTCAGGGTTGCAATTATCTCATGATAACCACACCCTCGAGAACTGTCTCTTTTGCTCCTCTGTTGGGTGGGAGGAAAAGGAAAGGGAAAGA
>NW_008825071.1:462199-478707 GCF_000699105.1 Pygoscelis adeliae | reverse complement strand
GAGTCATATTTTTGAATATGAAAAACAGAAGATTGATAGTTTACATTAGTGAACCCTTTAAGCTCAAACTCTTAAGAGTTCTCATTTTTTCCTAATTATCAGCATGAGTAAAAAGAAGTCATGTCTCATGTCAGTTTGACAAAGGAAAAAACAGAGATAAAGAAAAGCCATTAAGACAAATACAAGTCAAAAAAGCCACATATATACATAAATCAAACTCGTCAGTAGCTCTCAGTTAATATAGTCATGGGATTAATAAACGCAACAAACAAAATGCGATTAAACCTTATTCTGCAAAGGCTATTACTCAGAAAATTCAGATAAACAGTGCTATCCTTTCACCTGCAACATCGTTTGATAATCCTACCTGCATACAAAAACTACAGCTTTTTTTCCTGCTTGTAGTGCTAAAAGATAGCATTAGAAAGCACTGAAGTTTTATACTCTCTGTATTCTCTTTCAAAAGTCTGAACTCTTCCTAAAAAATTAAGTGGGTAATGCTAGGAAGTGTTTTATTAAAGAAAGTGAGAATTAAACCATTTTAAATTTCTGAGCTATACTGGCTATAGAGGTAATCCTCAGTTTCAGGTAAATAGACTTAGCTAATATATATCCAATTCAAACTAATTGGTATCTACTTACATCTTCAGTGTATGGAAATGCAGATGCACACACATTTTTTTCATGCTGTAAGCTTGCCAAATTTATGGAGAAAACAGCTATTATGCTTGTAAGGTATAGCAATGTATCAGCCTAATAACATTTACAGGGAATTTTTATCCTGTAGAATGAGGAAATAAACAATGCATTTTCTTCCTCAGGTGAGAGAACACATAGAAACTTGATTCACTTTACTGAACTGACAATATTCACTCTCTGCCAGCAGACAGTAACACTGTGCAACACCTTGTCACGGGAACTTATAAACATCATATGCAGGTATGAGATCTAATTAGATACCATGCCAAAATAATATAGCAATCTGATCCTAGGAGCCTTGTATATCCCCAACGCTACCCCAAGACTTTAGTTCTCATCAACAATTAACAACCACTAACACTTCTGAAATTATAACTTCCCACAAAATTCTAACTGCAAAACCCATTCAATTAATGTATTTGTATTATATTCAGTATCTGAAAAACTAGTATGCTCATAAAATTGTATGTACAGACATTCCAGCACACAGTAGAGCAAATATACACTGTACCTCAGAAGTCTGTTACAAACAATTATTATTTTCTTCAGACCCACTAGAAATGGCAAAACTGAAGATATTTTAAGAACAGATAGGATGCAACAGTTGCTGTAAAATGCACATCTTATATATTACAAGCTTTAGTTCAGATTAATTCTTTGTCTCTTTAAAATCTGCAAGTTCATCCTTGAAATCTCTCTGAGCTGAAAATTATGCTGCCTGCATTGGGAATTCTCACCTAACCTTAAATATATAGGAAAATTTACAGTTCAAGACAGCGAAAGAGGGGGTAACAAAAAGGTTTTAGCTGTCACGCTATTTTTCTCACATTTCCCTTTGCTATTCATTAAACCTTTGAATGAAGTCTTTCACTGGAGCTAAACTATGACTCCATGATGTTTCTTCTATTGTTACAAGAGGGGATGACTGCCTTGTCAAGGAGGGGCTGAGCTTTTAAAATGAAATAGGTATTTCTAACACAATGAGTCTATAGTTCATCCATCATCTGTTCACGGCTCTGTCTAAAAGAGGAAAAAAAAATGCAATGTGCTCCCATGGTAAAGATGAACTAAAAATTTCACAGCTGGCAAGTCTGAGGTACTGTTTTCTCAGTAAAGAGTAAGGCCACATACAGAGAAATTGATTGACTGCTCACCAGGCTTCTTTTCCCCCCCCCCCTCACTTTACTGCTTTGGTCTTGAACTTTATAGAAACCTGTAAGTACAGGATTTTGATTTTTACGATTTGATTTCTTTTTTTTCTTCAAAACTGTATCAAAATATTCACACATTTAAAATTGGGGTCTGGAATTTACTTATGATATTCCAGTATTTTTCTGAGAAAAGCAGTTACCTGAACTTTTAAAAAAAATACATTTATGTTGCATAGAAAAACATTTCAGCTCCCTTTGCAATCTGAAGTAACATTTTTATTTTTGGAACAAAAGACTGCAGATACTATCTTCGATAACTAGCTCCAGATTTGTTCAGCACGTTGTCCAGACTGTAAGTTCTCTTCAAAAGTTTACATTCATATGTAATATTCTACAGAACAATAGATCGACAGGCTCAAATTCCTCTAAAATTTTTTATGTGTCTTATTCTGTATCAGCAGGGTTTTACTGAAAAACGAATAAATATAAATAACCTCAGCTTAACTAGAGCTAATTTTGAACCTCAAGCGTATACACAGATTCAGCAAAGTTGAGAAGTTCCCCGTGGACACAGGGATTCATCCTGGTGGAGCTGCTGGTTGGGTCAGGGTTTAAGTTTATGAGACTTCACCTTTTTAAGGAGGAGTGACGATCACTAAAAACGTGGTATGTTCACACATGCTATGGTGATATCACGTATGATGAAAAAAAGCATAAACACACACATTTGGGGTGGTTCTATACTGTTAAACTACCACTGTAATCTGCCCTCCCAAACCCATTACCCTCCCCCCCTAGTTAGAGAAATCAGTAAATCTGGATCCAAAGCCTGGAGCCATTAGATCACATTTTGGCAGACCTTGATGTTCACAGAGCTGGTTGGGCACATAACCAGCACTATGCGTTGGCGGGATACTGCCAACCACGTTTCAGAAACGCAGAGCTTCTCTTCACAGTGCTGAGAGTAAGAATCCGGTACATAAGTAAGTGTGATATGGAAAACGCGTACAGCTACATGAGCAGCAGGAGTACTTTCTGGAATGTGTGTAACCTCACCGCATCAACGCACGCACTGAAAAAAAAACCTTAATTGCATGCTGATTAAGTAACTCCCCAACACTAGGCTAAGGAGAACCGTCAGCTGCTCAAAATTGCAGCATAAACCCCAGAGAGGTTGGAAATAGGACTATAGCAAGGGTTTTATTAACAAGCATGAAAGGGGGGAACTCCACATGACTTTACCCATCCATGCCTCACAAAACAGCCTTTCCTATTGCTTCATTCAGGTCCTGAGAATTAAAATAAAAAATAACACTGTATTATTTTACACTAGTCCATCTTGGCAGCGTATTGCATTCTGACCATAGAAGCGTCTGCTTTCAAATTTTAAGCCCTCGTGGCAATTATCCTGCTCTCAGACTAAACCTACAGAGCATATTTCAAAAGAAGTTACATCTAAACAGAGGGAATTCAACAGTGATCAATGTTCAACGGGCCTCAGTGGCAATAAACTATTTACTGCCTTAACCTTTTAAGTTTGCACAACTGAAGCACTCAAGAGCCCTGTGATGAATTAGCTGAAGCGTTGGGTTGTGAGTCGAGCAGGCGCTGGTTCAAATCATCTGTCCAGCAACACTGTCCGCCTTACAGTCCCTGCAAACAACAGCCGGGTGCTGAAGCGAGTGTCTGCTCATCCTTTCTGCAGTTCCATTGCCCAGCTGTATTTTCTGCCAACTTTTGCTATGTCTTCCACCCCTCATGGAGTCATTTTGATGCACAAAGTGCATCAAAAGCTGGGTATGATCCTAATCATCTTTTTATTATCCACTTGATTATTACCTTATAGAAGACATTAACATAGAGAGGACATCAAAGCGCACTCAGCACACTTACTGCTACAGTAGCCTATTTAGATCTGTTACCCTCCTCTTGCAAGATCGCCAAAATAAATTGAAAGGGAAAAAAGAATCATGCCTATTGCATTAGCATCGTTGTCACCAACACTTTCCCACCACCCCACTGCTGAAATACAGGAAGAGGAAGTAATCCACTACAGATGGCTGAAGACACCTAAGGCTTGGCACAGTACTTTTGGAAAGCCTGTCTTTAGAGAAGTTAGTTTTTATACATTTCAAACAGAATTACTCTGTCTATAACTAAAATGCAAGGCTAGCTCTTTTCTTTTAAAGTTGTGTTTGTAATTCTGGGATTATTAGAATAGGGTTTTAAAACCAGTGAGACCTCTGTAGGTCTTCTATTTTTACAGGTTCAGAAGAATTTGATTTCTGATTGCTTTCTTGATTTCCATTACTTGGAAATAAACCAGGTGATCTCTGCCTCATCTTTTCAGATGAAGCATCTTAAGATGTGTTTTTCTCTTCAGGTATTCACATATTCATGTGAAATCCGTAGACTAAGATGTTACATATACACGCCACAGCTAATTCAAGCTTTCTAAATAATCTAAGGAAATATAGAATCAATTTTATGATTTGATTTTCCATATAAAATTTGGAGATATTATTTGCATTTTTCTTTTAATTTCAAAAGGAGACAGGAGTTTGGGATTGGGGTTGGGTTTTTTTGTTGTTGTTAAACAGTACTTCAGTGTTTATAATTCAAATGCTTTAGTATGTAGCATGCTAGTGTAAGACTCTGGAAGCAAAACAAGAAACATCAATAACTGCTTAATTTCATATAGAGTAAAACAAAAAAACATAGCCGGTATTATTTAAGTCTGCAGGTGAGAAAACTGAAAGAAGCATCAGCTATTCTGACTGATATACGTGCAGAAATCCAAGGAAAACACGATTACTAAAGGAGAGGGGACACATTTTTTGTTACAACTACTAACTTCATTAGTAACAATTATACACATAGAGCTAATACTACTTACAATTTTCCTTTTTCTTGTATAAAAAAGTCCTGCATAACACAGGCCATATGACTTCACTCAGTGATTCTTATATCAAGCTGTATAAATAGCTAGTAGTTATTTATATCTCTTAGGCAGGCATCCAATCTTGATTTAAGGACTGCAAGTAATGGAGAATCAATCACATCCTTTGGTAAGCCGCTCAAATGCTAATTGTCCTCACTTTTAAAAATTTGCACCTCTTCTCTAGTTTGAATTTGTTTAACTTTAGTTTTCAGCACTGGATCTCCGCATAATTGCCTGCGAGGTTAAGCACCCTGTAATACCAAACATCTTATTCCCTGTGTGAACAGGATCAAATAACTCCTTCACATTCACTTTAATGAGGTAACTCTAGTGGTCGCCTAATGTCATTTACTGGGAAGGCTGTTTTCCAGTCCTAAAAATCACCTTTATCTTTCCTCTGAGTCGTTTCCTATTCTCAACATATTCTGAAAAGCAGAAGACCTGCGGTGTTCTCATATTAGTTTATAGAAGCAACATTGACTCCTTATTTCTACTCAGTAGTCTCTTGTCAGTGTATCACCTTCACTGTTTTTCTGTCATGCCACTGCCCTGCGCGTAGTTCAGCACCTGCCGCAACCTGCAAATTCTTCCTCAGCTTCCACTGTCCAGCATACAATTTTTTTTCTCCCTTTTACATGACTAAACTGCTTTCAGAGACAGAAATGCCTCCTTCTGCAGAGGTTGGAGCCTGGCTAATACATGCGCTGGACCCTAACTGGCTGCTCACAGAGCCACCTCGGGTATCCCTACTCCATATTCCCAAAACCAGGGGCAGTGTGCGTGGCCAAGCCCCAAAGTTAGCCTGTCTCCAGCCATACTCACTCTCTTGAGCGGAGCAGCACAACCCTGCTGTACGCCACAGCAGTGCTGTACCTACCAGCGCCGCCAGGCCCAGTACAGCTGTTAGGGCAGAGGTGAGGTGGGCAGCGGTCGCAGGTGCGCTGCCGGGAGGAGGAGGAGAAGAGGAGGTGGCGGGCAGGAGTCATTGCACCGCGCTCCACAGCACGCCAGAAGGCTGCATGAGCGAGTGCCGTGCCACAGAAGCAACGCAGATCATATTCCACAGGATGACTAAGCTGCTGCTGAACTTCAGGGGCACCCAGCACAGGTGCTCACCAGCTCCCCTGCCTTAGGGGTCTCTGTATTTGTGCTCCCCTGTGTGCCTCACAGAGTGCCCCAGTGCCTTTTCCTAGACTAAACACTGTATCTTACCCCAGCACACTTAACTTTATCAACCCAAGGTGAAATATGCTTGAACAGGGTATTAAACTAGTTTGATTAAACTTTTTTTACTTAAAAAAAACTTAGAAATGGCAATCAATTCTATTTACAAACTGTAAAGCTACTCAAAGATTATAGCAAGTTACTAAGGAACAAAACACTAGATTTGTGAATGATGAACCTATTTGGAAGCCTGATAACATGATTATAAAGAGAGAGATAAAAAGAGAGTATGTGAGAAGGAAGAAATGGGAAATGTCTCAGTATTATAATTCTGTCTTATTTCTAAAAAGTAGTAGATTTGATGACATCAAGAAACCATCAGACAGATAGCTAATGATTCCTCAACCCTCACCTTTAAAAAAATAATAATTATGAGGCTTTCTGGTTGTGGGTGTAGGAAGTGGGAAGGTCTGGTTAAAGAAACTACTAGTGTTGTTTCTCTGGGTTTTCCATAAGGGAAACTAGCTAACTGGAAGTAGTGTTTTCTTGTGGTTTTTAAATTAAATGGCATGTTGGGAAACTTATTTGTCTTTCAAAATTGTGTACAGAGTTGATACTTTTAAAAGACAGTTCCTACACCGTAACTCTGCATTAAAGTTTCTCCAGCTTTTACACTGGTACCTGGAGAATCTCAGCAAATGGGTCTTGAGCTCAGGACCCCAGGCACGTGCAATGTAGCAGCAGTGACTTACACAGCTGCAGATGGGAATTCCGACTGCCAGGTGGTCATGACCCCTCTCACGGCATAGACCTTGAGCAGAAGTCAAAGGCACATTACTGTAGGCACTGGAGCTTTCCTTGCTGCTGTGCCGCACAAAAGCTGTGAGACACAGTTAAGCCCTTGCTGTGCCTCCCAAAAAGGGCAGGAATACGACTCCAGCAAAGAGAGCTGCATCAGACTAACCTCTCTTTCTGGCTCTGCTGGCATCAACTAACCATCCATTCACAAGCAGATGTGCTTTTCAAACCTCTGGAGCTGATTTGCCAGATTAAGCTGCAATGATGAAGACAGTTTACCTTCGTCAGCATCTTTATCAAATTAGGGACCTCACTCAGACTGATCCAAAATGAAAGCAGGGGGAAAAAAAAAATAATCTCCTAGATCAAGCAGACAAGATGACCCTCCCCTCCCAGTCTTGTGTCTCAAAGTTACACTCCTGCATTCATCTCCTGAGTCACATCACAAAACCCCTCCATCTACAGGCAGAAAGAAAAAGTAGATGAACAGGACTGGAGCTCCTGAAATTCATTAACTTTGTCACAATGCCTTATAAGACCAAAATGTTCAGTAAATCTATCCCAAATCTTGTTTGAGCAAGTAAAGTTTTACTACAGTTCAGGTCAATTCTGCTGTATCTGTTCTGATTTCGTCTGCAGAGAGGAACACACTGGAAATAGCTTTTTTTTTTTAACACTGTGAAAGCACTTCATTAGAGAGTTAACAGTAATTTGAAAGCAACTGAAAGGTTTTTCCAAGCACAAGACACCTTTCACTTCCACTGATGACCTCCTCCTTTCATTTGTATTAGTTTCTGCCAACATCACAGGATACACTTTTCCTAAACTTCATTATAAAAGTTTAGTGATTTGCACCCACCCACCCCAAGAAATAAACAAACAAATAAAAATAAGGTCTTTGAAAGTATCATGGGATGCACTCATTTTCTGAGTTAATGGGAGGAAAAAGCCCCCCAAAACAGAGACAGCCATCTGGGTTTGTTGGGAAAAGGAAAATAAGTCATAAGAAACACTCCTTTGGCTCATTTTGGGACCAGGCATTGTAGGAGTGAAATCACAAAAAATTTGTTTTCTCCTTGGCTTTATCTCTCTGGCATGAAGGGAACTGGAGAACACAAATGAAGTAAACTTTGGAATGTCTGTAATGTGGCCAAAAAGCATTAAAATTATTATTTTATACATATATGACTACACAGAGGGCCTTGATTCTTATTTGCTGAAAGCAATAGCACACCACTTTTGGGGTACGTGGTAGAATAAACCCTAGGGAGAGTGTACAGACACACACACACTTATGTTTGCATATACATGTGTGCACACTAGCACCCCTCAAACACATCCACTAGTCATATTCTGACAGCTGCATAAGTCAAAGAATTTATCTGTGTGAATCTGCTAAAAATTATTTTGAGGATTTTTAAATAGTATCATCCATCAATTTTTCAAAATCTTTTCCCACATTAAACAGGAAAACAAATTTGTTGATAATGGTACTGTTTTCAAACCATAATATGCATTGAAAAACATAGAATATCTACTGAACCATTTAAACGACATCATCTAATGGAAAACTTCAATATACTTATTCACAGATTTTGCACATCCTTCTTCAAAAATACAATTTCAATGAAGGGCAATTAACCTCTAACTATTAAAGCATTTTCTTCTGAAAGTAATCTCTTTCCACAAATGAACTGGGGGGGGGGGGGGAGGGGGGGGGGGGGGGGGGGAGGGGAAAATCAGACTTAAAATAAATACAAGTTTCCACAAGTTGTCTCAACATCCAACATCTGCTTTGGGCTTTAAATATAGATACATCTAAGAATACATAATGATTGTGCATTCCAAAATAGCAGCAGACAAGTTCCATTAGCTCAGAGAAAATGAGCGCATCTCTTGATACTTTCGAGCACCTTTTTTTGGCACTACAAGACAGGAAAAACACATTATGTGATGAGTAGGAGTTTAATTGCTCCAGTGTTTTAACTTAGCCTATATAAATACAACCTGTTGCATTGTCATATATAGTGTGAACAATAATTTATAAAGAGTTTCCTAAACTATATTAGGAAAGCACATTACGAATTAATAGGCAAGCTAGGCTGTACACTGTCAAAGGAAAAAGAGAGTAATTTGTTGCTTTCTAACAGGTGCTAAAAGCCATAAACAGCAGAATGGTACCTGCTAAACACTGAAACGTGCCTGTTTTCCTAAAGCAATGACTGTTTGCTCGAAGAGCCCACCTCACCTCTCCCAAGGGGCAAAGCCCACCAGTTGCACAGACGAGAAGACAGCACAGAGGTCCAGACAGACGCCTGCTCACTGTTGTTCCCTGGAAACACCATGTGAAAGTCATCCTAGCCCCAGCCAGAATCCTGCATCCCCCAGAAAATTCAAAAGAGGAACATCAAGTACCTGAGGTTTCTATTTTACAGCACAAGTTTATGGAAGTGTCCTTTTGTTCTCTCAACAGCCGCAGAGCCTCTTGGCTTTCCAACTGTTTATATAAGAATCACTTTTCTTTGCTTGATGTAAAGACACACTGTTTTGGTCGACATATACTAAGATCTTAAATACACAGCCTTGGAGGTCATAAAACTTGGCTGCAGCTATTCTCTCAGTGCCACGGTAAGCCAGCAACAGTCCCAGCACTCCTATGTCAGGCACACCATTAACACCAATCCACAAAAGAGTACCAACATTAACCTGGAAATTTGAAGAAAAAACAGAGGTGTAGAAATGGAGAGTCTGGCAAGCTTCAGTAAAGAGAGGAGAGAGGAAAAGTGGATGCAGACTGAGACTTCTTTGGGCACATTTTCCTCTATTTCAAGCTGTGAGAAAAGTGTGTCAGGGACATCTTTAAAAAGAAAATGAAAATGTTTTTCTGAATTGCCTGCTTTTCTGAAGCATTAAAGCGACGGTCATTACTTTGATCCCCTGGCAGCACTGATGCCGAGAAAAAGCCGAGTGGCGGATGCCACGGTACCGAGTGCTAGCGGTAGGAGGCCTGATCCAAAGTTTAGGGAAGCCAAGAGGAGTCTTGCTCCCGATCTCGTCGCTTGTTGGATCAGACCCAGGGACTGCGTGAGCAAACAGCCTGTGCTGTTGACACGAGGTGCAGAAAGGAAGCTGCGCATGCATAAAGTGGCTTTGTGGTATGAATGCAAGAAGCTGGTATCATGGGAATAATCACATAAGAAGTTACTTCAAGAATTGTTGAAGAAGGAGCTTTGTCTTCAGGTTCTTGGAAGATTTCTGACACTGAAGTAATTCCTGTATTTCAAGCAGTAAAACACCATATAACTGTTACTGTATCTACAGCATATGCTACAAGACGCTTATTTTTTGTGCTCGGCTGTAATCTACAACACATTCTACAACTGCATGGGGAAAAATAACCGCTTAATACTTATTTGAGGGCATGTGTGTACTCTAAAGCTTTAAAAAGCTGTGTTTTTTATGGTTTCTAGAACACAGGAAGAAAGCATTGACAAAAGGTTTCACATTTTTTCTGTGTTTCCATAAAAAAAAAAAAAAAAAGGGAAGCACGTTCATCGAGGGGCTCTGCGTGAGCATGCGGAAGTGAAAACTACCAGAGCGATCCAGATGGAAAATGCGTCTCGGTCTCCATGCTGCTCCTACAGCTTTTGACTTGCTGAAGGTGGGTGGGCAGAACTTGGAGAATTTGGCACCTGCACGATCAGAGTCTGTAAAGCTAGCAATTTGGTTATACTATGGTGATGAGGAATGTCGAATAACACTGTGACCAAAATTGACTCTGCCTAGGCCAGGCACATACACGTGTAGCTTTTTCCTATGTTCTGTACATTGTACGTGGTTTCTAAGGGGTCCAAATAGCAGAGGAAATAAGTGCTTATCTGTCAAAGAGTCAGGAAAACAGAACAACAAAGGTGGAAGGGATTTAAAAAAATTCTTTTGCTGTCCTACCCCCAACTGAGAAGAGCTTGGCGCTTCCTCTTATTCCCAGCTGTTCCTAGTGCATTTGGCTTTAATCAGGTGCAGGGCAGGAACTCAACATCCTGTTGCCTTGCTCTGATTAGGAGGAGTCAAATTCTACAAATTGGCAGATTTCTTCTTTTAGCGTTCCTTATTTGATGAATCATTTGTTTTAAAGTATTTGGAAAGGGCCATTACAGAGGCAGTGGACCCAGCTTGTTGCTATTTCCAAGTCTATTTATAACCGCTGCTCTAAAGAGTTTCGGCAGAATGCAGTTTCTTCTCCTTTAGCACACAGAAAGAACCATCCTGTTAAAGCGGTGGCACAAAGGAGCAGTGATAGAAGGCCCAAGGCATCTATAATCAGCAACATGCTAATAAAAACATACAGAAATGTGATTTAGAAGCCATACCTTTGAAGTTAATGATCTTCTCTTTAATGTCCATTCTAAATAAGCTCAGTTCGAACATTTAAGCGATTTAAGCTATTCCTACTATCAACCTTGCAAACCTCGCTTCAAATCTTAAAGTCATGCTCTCTGTCCTTTCACTGTAGTCCTTTCTTATAAAGCTTTTGCAGTCATAATTTAACTGACTGACCACAGCCTGTTTTCCCACGCTGTTAGCAGTAGCAAACCTGTAACTCTAAACATTTAACTTTGGGGGATTGTTACTAAACCAGTTGACATAGTTAAAGATAGCACAAAAGTCATTAAAAAAAAGTATCTTTTTGTCCAAGGCAAGATAATTGCTTCTCTAACTGAAAGTACAGTTGAAAATACAGTTAGAAAAGGTGTACAGAAAATAAATCATGACCATCTAAAATATTTTCCCTCCTTCAATACTGAAAATAAGAAGAAAGACAAAGGAATAGTGTTTTACTACTACACCTTTTCACTTTTCTTTTTCCTCCTGTTTAACTTGAGAGAAGCCAGCCAAAGAAGAGATGACACTTCACCCTATGCATGCACAGGATTTCCTCTTCCTCCTCCTTTCTGCTTTGCATTCTCTCACTTGAAAAAATATATAAGATGCTGACCAGACCAGAAGTGTATTAGATTTAGGAATAAACTTTCAAAATTACCCTTATCACTTACAGAAGAATCTTCCTCCTCAGGGAGGACTCACATTTATTAGGGGAAGTCTAGAAACTACATATATCCGAGTTTGACTCAGATACTAATCAGTTTGGGTTCACTACAGAGCAAGAAGTTGCTCAAAAGATCTACTTCATATGTTACTCAAATTCATTGGAGCATTGAAAGTCAACTATACTGTACTTTGGTTTCAGCTTTTATCCGCTCCCAGTTACAAGCTGCTGCCCAATTTTATCATAAATCATGTTTTATGATTTATGATTCAGATCATCATCTGCCACACAAAAGTCTAGCTCTTATGTTTGCTAACATCATCTCAACCATGAAATTAAATTCTGTACAATAAAAACTAGACAAAAGGACTACATCTATCCTTCAACAAACCAACAACAGATGATAAGAAGCCAGCTCCCAAGAAGTAGATTTGCTTGGTGTTGCTGAGCAGCCAACACCTGCTAACCTAGAAACCCTCGGAAGAAAACTGAGATTAAGACCTCTTAGCTGCGGCCCACTTCTGATGAAAAGCAGCTGCAATACAGAGACAACTATGGCCAGGAAAAAAGCCGGAAACCTTTCTAGCTCCTGACCAGCTCTCCCAGCTGTGTCCTTTGTGTTTAGAAAGGCTCCAAGTATGCCGTGGGGTGAAGAGGAAAGCAGCATGGTGCAGTCTTTCAGAGAAGCTCAAATAACTTCCAATACCTGGATCATGTTTGTCCCCGCCATTTCACATGCAGGGACAAACAAGGTACAGAAAAAATCATCTTCCAGTGCTTCATCCACAACTTATTGACAATTCAGGGTTGGAGAAAACAGACTTTAGGAGCAACAAGGACCTTAACAGGAATTACTACACAAGAAAGGTAAAGATAACCAGTAGGTGATGCTTCCAACCCTTCCCCTCTTTCGTTTAAGGAAATCTATTAGAAGGAAGGTTGGTTGTCTAGTGCTGCCTGCCAGTCTTCAGTCAAGAATGAAATTTAAAAAGCTGTTTTATCAAACCCCAGTGCAGATTACACGTATGTAAACTTTAAAAAGTCAACTTTAAAGAAACAGAGAGTATCATAATTTCAAAATAAAATAACTTTTTTTTCCGCCTCCTCTATTGCAATGAAAGCCAAACAGCCATTCATCGCCATTTAAAAAAATCCTATTTATTAATCTCAGATATAGGGCTGGTCAGCCGTAGAATACCAGATAAATTTTATTTACTTCAGATTTGAGCTCATTTTTTTATGCTACATTTTCATTACATAAAGTAGGTATTTAATTTTGGTATTTTTCTTTTTCCAAGAGTAACATTTCCTCATTTCAAAACCTACAACTGATTTCAGTCAATTGATAGGTAAACAATATCCAGGCTATATTTAAAAGCTCTTAGTCCCAGGAACTACTCTTGTCCTGTTGTGCATATCAAAACCAAGTTCAATTGCAAATTATATCCCCGTTCACTTTCAAAATATGCCTGATGTACTTCAGAGGATAAGTTTGGGGTTTTTTTGGCATTCTGAAGCTCCCAGTAAAAAGAGGAAAAAAAAAAACCAACCATGCCTTCTTAATTCCAAGAGTGTAAGGGAGGGGAAGTTGTGGGAGTTTGGGCTTTTTTAGTTGGGATAGGGCCTCGAGAACAGGAGGGAGGCAGTGATGGCCTTAGCATTTCCAAGAAGGCTGAAACAGAATAAAAGATTTGGGAAGCTGTTGCTACTTTACATTCTTTCTAACATGACAACACAAATTGCCATTAAAACTTATTATCAGTCTTACTATTTCAAATAGAGTTTTTATTAAAGGTGTCTTTCCTGCCCTAAAAGATGTATTAGAAGCAGTTTGGTGGGCTTTTTTCAGTTGTATTTTTCAAACAAATGCATAATTTAACCACCAGAGCAGGTATGTATTTCTTCACAAAAAATCTCTCCAAGCCTGTACGTGATTAAATGAACCATTAAAATATTTACTGACACATATCAAAGGGAATGTATTCTCCATAGCCATCACAATGCACTTGGTAAATAAATAGCATAAATGTACCGTTTTTTATAAATCTGTTTTGCCAACAGACTGTACAGCCTCTGTGAGCCAAGACAGTCAGTTGACTGCAATTTTACATCCCAGAGTATTAAGCTAATTGTTCACAAGAATTCTGAAAGAACTTAAAACTAGATGTACTGATTTTTATAGGTCTTGGTCAAGTTCAAGTCCAGCACATGGGTGCATTTCCCTATACACCCTACAGCAGGGCTCCTATTCTTTAAGCAGCAGCAAGAACAACTACTCACTGCTATCCTGATCTAAATGGGGAAAGCTTTCTTGTTTTCTGATTCACTGAAGTAAAACACACTAAGCGCCAAGTGACACTTTTCCCAGTCATAGAACAAGCCTCTAAAAACTGAACCTTATGCCAGTGCTTGCAGCGATCTCAGTTACACAAGCTCAAATATCTTTTTTTTTTTTAAGAATATGTATTCTGAAAACACTTATGAATGTTCTTATCTTTTAATCTGCAGGTAGTCCCTCCAAAACCTTCATATGCTTACAGCTAAGTGCATATGTTAATGTTGCATTGTTGCACAAATCAATATTACTTTTACACATATACACAGTATAAGGTCCAAATACAGTATCCTTGCATGCCCTAGTTTCCTCCGTATTGAACAAACTGACTACAATAAGTAAAGCACTAATTCAAATTCAATAGTCTTTACTCATGCAAGCTAGCAGCTGGTCTGAGTTAGCTCTTTCCTTCTGTAACCAGAAAGCAAAAATAAAAATATTTTATACATTAAATCTAAAAGATAAAATTACTGCAATACAGCTTCAGAAATCATAGCAACTTGTTTGATTAAAATATTTAAAAAAATTTCCCCTTAAACATATGATGGAAGATATGAGTTCCTCTTAAAGGAATTCTAAAGAACATTTTCCTTAAGGACCCCATATCACAGTCCTAAGAACCGGGGAAAAAAAAAATCTTTCCCTCCCATTTTTTCCTTTTCTCCTTTTCCACTACAGCAAAGGATATCAGAAGTGTTAAGGTCATTAGCCAGTTGGTTTTGCCTTGCACACATACGCTCATTAGTCAAACAGGATCTAATAAGATAGCTGTCTCAACATCTTTCTTAGGGGTGAAGAGAGGACAGAAGGGCACATGAATTTCCTTTGCTGCTAGCATCTTAATTAACTCCAGAACAAACATTCTCTCAAACTTGTTAAAGAAACAGCCCTGCTTCTGTGATCAGCAAATTTGCACTACCTGCAATTGAGTAAGGATCTCGCTCACAACTTAATCACACCAACCACCTGGTCATAAAGGTCCCCTCCAAACTGCATGCGCAGAAGGTGGCTGTTCTAGAAGGTCTATCACTGTCATCCAAAGGAGTTTGACATATATTTTGTCACATACAGGTTGGTCACAAAACCACTCCAGTGAACACTTTACTGTATTGAGGCCGTAGCAAGTCCTATTTCAAAACCCCATTCTTTTTCACTAGCGCTCAGAAAAACTTGCACAAATTTTATGGAGGCATGCATGCGTTTTTCCGTTCTCGTTTTTTATTTTTTTAAACATAGTCCTGGAAGGCTGGCACCAGGAGTCAGCTGGGCCATGGACTTCCATTGCAATTTTGGGGAAGTCACTAAAAGCAACAGGCTGTGTTTTGCATGTAATGACAACATTCCAGTTGATTGCAATGGGTATAAGATTTCAACCTCAACCACACTGAGTTCTCAATATTCCCCAAAGAACATGAAAAATTTATTTTCTTCCAGCTTCTCTTTCCACTGCAGGTTCAAGCCATCTTGTATCCCATTTTCCTTTTTTTATACCTCACCTATCTCACCTGTAGTGTCTTTGTCCCTGTGACAAACATCCTGAATGCTTGGCTGCTGGATGGCAGAGCCCATCCCGCCTTGGTGTACCCCCACAGGTAGAGCATTTCCTGTGAAGGACGGGCAATGTAGGGGTTTGAAGTCCTCTAGGATGAGGAAGCTTCACCATGCAGGCTTCCCACTTCTGAGGCAAGTAGCTTAAGCACCAGGCTTTAAACAGAAAAGTAGGAGACTATTTCAGCCAGGTTTTTGAATGAAAGTGGCTATGACTATATAGTCAATAAAATAAGCTGCGGAAGGAGGGGGTTAAGCTCTTCCTCTGATTCATCCTTTAAAGCAAAATCCCTCTCTCTAGTAACTAACAAGGTACCTATGGAGACACCCTCCCTGGGGTCAAGTCAGGAGGGGGTAAGGTATTTACCAATTCATGTTACCACCCTCTAATGTTTCACAGGTATGAACAGTCCCCTGGAAATTGATGGTATCACTCATGATAAGCGTATTTATACATCCCAACAAATCTGGGACAGAAAGGATCATCATCTCACAGAGGAAAGCTCTGGGAGTCCCAGTTAACTCCACAGGACCTGGTCTGAGTACATACACCAATGTTGGCTAGCTCAGTTCAGGAAAGACACTTTTAAAAGCTTTTTAAAGAAAGCATTTACCAATTGCCTACAGATACGCTCCATAGGATAAACAGAGGAGGAAAACCTAAAAAAAAACCCCACAACAAATCGACAATCCAACACAACTGTAGTCTGGCAAATTTATGGAAAATGACAAAATGGAGTTAACAAGTTTGCTGATGTGGAACTGGGGGAGTGTGGGATTCTCCAGCTCAAACACCAGGGTTTCTATAAAACACATAATTATTAG
>NW_008825071.1:435678-462154 GCF_000699105.1 Pygoscelis adeliae | reverse complement strand
GACCATAGATGACCACGGTGTAATCCTGGCTGTTCACTGGGAGGGGAAATGGGAGATACAGAGGGAGGAGACAACGAAGAAAGGCTTTTGAAACCCACAGAGTAAAATGAAGTAGCCAGTACAAAAAACACCATTCCCTTTTTAGTTGTCCACCATTATGATAAAAACAGGAGGGATCAATTAACATAGCCTCTCATTATAATTTACAAAGTATTTAAGGGCAAAATTTGGCTTTAAGACTCCGGCAATGGCTCACAAATTTTTTCATATTTCATTTTCCTTCATCTCTGATTAGTGAAATACTGTATCTGTCATTAGAGAAACTACCTGCAACCTAACTTCTAGCCGATTGATTTAATAATGCTATAAATCCAGTGCCTGAGAGATTAATCTCTCTTCCACAGAACTGATCCATAACTGTCAGGAAAATCAAGCACAAGTAGTTCACAGGAACAACTGTCCGTTAAACTTAAACCCAGTAAAAAGCAATAAATAAACAAAAAGTAAACCTAGGCAAATAAACATGTGTACTGGAAGATGCATTTGAACTTTCAAGAGAAATGTAGCACTGATACCTCACTATATGTTGCTGCTCACATATAGAAAAGGTATAGACCTGGTAAATTTTGTATGTAGTTAAATATATTTGGACAATTTTTGGTCATGTGAATCAAAGGAAAATAAATACAGTATTTTATTTGTATGAAGGATTTAGAAATCTATAGGGCAAAGTTCTGCTTAAATGCAGTGACTATCCTTTGAGACCTGCATGAATAAACCTCGCTCAGTTACTCCCTGGAATTCAGTTCCCCAACAGGCTACCAAAAGGCACAACACACTCGACTGAGCTTTCATTTACGCTTTATAAATGGAAAATATGACATGTTTCCAAATTTAATTAGCAAAGAAAAATTTTTTTCTTCGTTTCCAAAGACATCTCATGTAGCTGCACTGAACAGGGAGTCGACTAAACAATGCAACTTACTAGCACGGGACAAAAGGTCATTTGGAAGGGATGTGCCTTTAAGGACTTACAAAGGCTTCATCCTCACTCCTGTATTAAAAGAGGAAGCATATCTCAGTAAAGGAAGGATGCCCACTTTAAATAAGGAAATGAGTTTGCAGGATGTACACATGCTGCTTTCTATTAATGATAAGCAAAAGCAAAGTCTACAGAAAAAGCAATAGACTTCTTCAGCTTTGGCAGAAGTCGTCGTCTTGTGGATTACCTGTAAAGAGCTTTACAGTAAACAGACTGCAAATAAATGTCCTCTATCGTTTTTTCTTTTAAACTGATTTTTGTGTTTATAATGAGGATTAACAAACACCGATTACTATACTCTGCAGCAAGTGATATAAGTACCGACTGATGATTTTACATGTAGGCCAGAGACGATAGCAGTGGTTTGGGGCAGCGAGAATGACTGGTTGTAATACTTGACATTTTCTTCTTCAAGCTAAACTTTGCAACTAGAGAGACTAGGCAGACTTAAGGTCTTGTAAGGATTTGCAAGTTTCTCTCTTTAAGCTTAACAAAGAGTCACAAAGTGATTATTATTTTCCATTAAAAATCTGTCATTTGTTTAAACGTAATAAAAAACAGATTCTGCTTTGCAGCAAGGACTGAATATCTGACCACAAATTTTAAATAAAAATAGAAGGTATAGACTGTTTTGCTATACTCTTATTTCACTCCTCTGTGAGTACATATTATTTGACCGCTGAAGCTCAAGAGACTGCGTATCATGCATATAGTCCCAGACAAATTGCTTTAAGACTGGAAAGGGCACATAAGTAACAATGTACAAAAATCCTTAATAATGACATAATTAAAAATATACATACACACATATTCTTTAAATAAATATGTAAATCTATTTATATGCACATTCAGATTCAGGTACAAGGGTAAGCTCCAAAGGAGCTCATTGCCTTAAAAAAGATTCCCAGTTAATGCACACAATCAAGTTTCCCATTGCCCTTCAACAATTCCAGAATTCAGTGTTCCCATACATTATTATTACTACTTCATAAAACATTTTGGGTTTCAAAGGATGATTTCCTCCCCCTGCCCCGAGTCTTTAAGATGACCACAAATTCTGGCTGGCTTAAAACACTGAGCAGACATTGCACAGCATTGCTGATTGAGAGAAGCAGGCACGCTCATTCACCACTGCTTGGACCATCTCGTCCAGCTGGCGCCCATCCATGGTGGTGCTCACTTTCTTTTCTGCAAGGTACTCGGCACATACAAGCTCAGAGCCAAATAAGCTCCTTAACAAATGCTATGCACTGTTTCCAAGATGAACATCAATGGACCTAGCTAAAACAGAAGTTAATCTCTGAATAATTGGCCAGAACAAGGCCTACATTCCATACACCACAAAAATCACCATTTTTCTTTTTTTATTATTGCCTTTGTAACACTTTTAAGACAAATTCCCCAGCCAGTCTTCCAAATGGTAATAAGCTGCACAAGGAAATCGTGGCACAGAGTTAGGAACAACTGCATCCCAAGGTGGCCATAATCCTTATTTATCCTCTTCCACCATGTTGCAGAAACAAGTGTAAAACTCAAGAACGCAGACACAGGCACACACCGAGTACTAATACACTGGAATACCGCTAGCTTTTCCTCGGGTGCCAGAGCCTGACAGTTCTGGTGATGGCAACGCCTTTTTTGGATCACACACGACACTCCCATGCTATCTGAAGAAGTATTGGTTTTAAAGAAATGGTTTGAATAAAACTTCAAAACATCTAGGTCTAAAAAGCAAGAGTCTTATTACACGAAAATTATTTGTTCAACTAGCCTTGGAGGTGTCAACATTTCCATTATACACTCATATGTTTAATGTTTATTATTCAGCTAGAAAATTTGCTGTTAGCCTGAAACTTGGCATAAAAACATTTAAAAAATTCATCGAAAGTCAGACTGCATATTATATTACATAAGTGGTTGGGTTTTTTTTTAAAGAAATAATTACTAGGATAAAGCTCTTCTAGGTGCTTGTGTAATTCCAAAACAAACAATTTTCCTTAAAAGTGTCTCTAGGTATTTATGGGAGAGAAGGAAAGAGGGAAATTAAAACTGACCAAGCAATTTCATTTATAAATATAACTTTCTGTACATATTTTTTTCAATCAAGCATTTGTAAGGATTTTCAGCAAGCAGACTTTACACACATGTATGGCAACCAAATGAATATGGATAGACCACAATAGGTCCCAAGAGTTGTTACTGTCTATTGGGTCAATAATATGCAAACTGAGAAGGATTTACAAGCTGGACCATAATGGCTCCTTAGGACCCATTACTTTCTGATAGGTAAATAATACATGTTTTCTAAACTGTTGCCATGCCAAAATATGTTTGCCCTTCAGGCTGTAAAGGTTCCAAATAAACCAATAGGATTTATCAGATAAATAATACATTTACAGAAGCAAAATACATGTTTAACTAAATGAATAATGCACTTAAATGCTGACTGAAAGATGAATAGAAATGCCCCTAAATATTGTACATATTTAGAAGCTTCTTAGAGGCCAATAAGCGAGAAAAAAGGGACTTACAGTAGCTAAAACCAAAATAAGTTGGTAGGGATGAGGGGGATTTTCCCCCTTTCTGAACATATTTGCAGATAGCTGTCTGAAATATCTGTCAAAAATCAAACCTATATTCACACAATCAAAGTGAAAGCTACTGAAACTGCGTGCATACAAGAAGCAACTACAGATGTTACAACCTTTTGGGGCTCTAAAGGCTGTCACACTTCTCAAGTGGTCTGCATTTCATGGGACATCCTGTTATTAAGCCATTTTCCTGACCAAGTCCCAGGACGCTGCTCTTGCATCACGCTTGTTGTCTCTGGACCGTCTGGTCTCCTCACACTTTCCTCCCAGCTTTGGCCGAAGCATGTGAGGAAAGCTAGGAGTCATGACATTACTGGCAAATCTTAATTAAAATTAACTAAGTTGCAAAACGGTGATTCTTCCTGTCAGTCCTAAAGCCAATCAACAACTAAATTTAATAAGAACTGAAATAGCAGCAACAACCAAAAGATGGACTGTAGCGGGGAAAGGTGCTGTGCTTGAAGACTATGGGAAAGGAGCACAGGTGACCGAGCCTCAGAGCCTCCACTTCCAGGAGAGCTCTAACTTCAACCAGCAGCAGGCAGCTAAAAGAAAGGCTGCAGCAGTTGGCAAGGAATTCGATGTTATTTTTGTCCTGTAGCCCAGGTAAACCTTTACAGTTGGGTGAGGAGGGGATAGATACCGAAGCAAGCCAAATACTTGAACAAGACTTACATTTAGTCACCGCAGCAAAAACGTTCTTCTGTTTCCCTTCAACTGTTTGGAGAGCACTTCCTAAAGGGAAGGTGGTGAAGCTTGTATCGTTACCCTTTTCAGAAAGGATCCTTATCTGCAGGAATGACAAAATGAACAAGATTCTCCAAAGGGCACTTCGCAACCCTTTGTTTCTTAAGTTAACAATAATTCTTGAAACAATAGGCCTGGACAGATCATCGCTTGTTCATTGCTCCAGATACAAAGGAAATTCTATATTCAATCTCGACTTCCTTCAGCAACATTCAAATCTCACCTTTGACATTCCACAGAATACGAAAGAGAATTTTGTCTCTATGTTCATTTCAAAATTTTTTTAACAGTTTCTTTACACTGGAGGTCAATGTTTTAGCAGCTAAAATAATTCATATTTTATAATAAATTACAACTGGTGATGCATTGGGGAATACACCAGTTTTATTAATGTATTTGTCCTGCAAAAAGAAAGATGAGACTGTTGTGTTTTGACAAGCTTTTTAAAAAGAAATTTAATGGGCATGCTCTGGGGTGTAAAAAGTTTCAGTTCAACCTCCATCTCCCACAACTAGTCAATAAAAAAAATCAGCAGGGTAAAATTAAATGATAAAATAAAGTTTCCTTTCTGAAAAATTTATTAACCTTTTCTGGACAGCTCTTAAGTTAACAAGGTGTTAATAAAAATCTAGGCGTATTGATGCAATATCCAAGCACGTCTCTCCAAAGGAATCTACCACCACCCACAGCCATCATACATTATACAGCGTGCAGAATCATGGACAATCAACCCTCTTGAAGACTAATACTGTGCTATAAATACTCTTGAGAACAACCTCCTGCATGCTTTAGAGAGCTCACAAATAGTGTTCAAAGATGCAGGAATTTAGCATTAGTTTCAAAATTAGAGGAATGAATCTGCTGGAAAAAAAATATTTAAGGTTTACTCTCAAATTTAATCCTTCCCAATTATGAGTTCACACATCATAAAGGATGACATGATAACCTAACGTGGGACTAAAAAATGGCAGGCTATAATTTTATTTATAATATGTACCCATTATCAGGCATAAATGGGTTACATCTATATCCTACAATCAGCGAACAATTAAATCCTCTGTTTACAATCTGCTGAGCAGGGAGGTAGAAGAGATGATTTCCTGGATTCAAAGGTCACTTACCTAAAACTCAGGGTTCACCAAGTTGCATTGCTGTATTTTTTTGCAGTGGCTATGGCTCAAGGTGTACCAGCCTGCTGTCATACCATTTACTTCCCAAGGTTGGCCTCTGGCCATCTGAATGCTCAAGACCCCTGATCACTGGGACTTGCCCTCAACCTTTAAGGTATAGCTATTTAAAAGCACATTTGCCTTCCCGACACAGTCTCCATTCCTCTGAAATTTCTGATGGAGCTATGCCAGTCTGACCCTCAGAAGAAAAATCCTGCTCAGTCCCCATTGCTGCAAGTCACCCACTGTTTCCTCACATTATTAAACAAGAATAGTTTAGTAGTTGTTGGTGAAACAACTAACTTATTTTTTAAGTTCGTGCTCCTGAGGTGAGTCCTGGTCTATAATCCTTTTTCCTTGCCCATCTTGCTTCTGATTTCCTCTCTGGGACTCACCATAGGGAGGAAAGACTGTTGTGACTCACCTGAAGATGGTTCTGTCTTAATGCCCTTTATCAGTGCCAACTAGACTCCCCATTTGGTGACCAACAGGGGTATTTTCCTTTATGGTTCTATTTCAAAGTTTAGGGTCAGTTTTAATTGTATTATATGTATATCTAGCCTAAACTAAATTTTTATGAAAATCAGTAGCTAGAGTTATATGTGCATCAGACAAACTTATCAAATACACAGACCACCAAAACTGACAAATTTTTGAGAGTGCAATGGCAAAAGGAAATCTCCATATTCAAACAGCTGCACCTGCCTTGAACATTGAACCATACAGATTAGAAAGTAAAAAAAAAAAAAAAAAATCTTTGTTCTGCCTGTTTTTGCTAACCTCTGAAAAATCTCTAACACTTTGATCCTCAGAACTGACAATACTCACCTGTCTTATGTTCACCTCCTCCTGCCTTTGAGGTATGATTCGCACCCATAAAGTGCATTTGAGAATGGGAAATAAAGAGCAGTAGAGCGATCCACAGAAAGTGACCTCACTTCGGCATGAGGCCTGCTAACAACTCACCCTGGGCAACTATTTCTCTTGGTCATGAAAGAAGGCCCATACAATTTATAAGAATTAAATTGAACACATCCATCAGAAATATAAAAGCATACTAAATCAATTAATGTTGTTGATAACCATGGAAGTCCTTTAAATCAGCCAGAGACAGCAAAAATTTCTATAGCATGGCTGCTTTCTAGTACTTCTTAGACCACTTCCTTCCAAAGGATGTCTAATCACATCTACTGCAGTAGTTATGCCAAGCCAGTAGCTGGATGGGGGACGCTGGGAGGACATATTCCATAAACACAGTGAGAAGTTACGCTGGGCAAAATAATCTGTACTGAAGCAAAGTATCAAGAAGTCTAGGTAGCAGTTTGTCAGCAGAAATAACATCTTTCAGGTAAGAGCTATTACAGTAGTTACAGATGCCTGGGCCCTTTTTTGGGTGCAGGTTGTATAGCACTGTATCCTAGGTGAAACTCTAGCAGAGTATTTCCATTGTAGCTGTGTAAATTCATCCTGTCCAGATTTAATTCATCACTGATATTCTCAATCACGGTTTCAAGCTATCGTAAGCATATCTGCACATTCTTCCACGTTCTGTAAAATACAAGGTTTATAAAGAACCAGATCAAATAATTCTGATAAGTTGCTTGTATAAATATAAAATGAGTATTTTAGAAGGTTTTTCTGACTCTTCTGGATCCAAGATGTTAAAATAATATTATTTATTATATTTATAAGGAAACAGATCAAATAATCAGTACTACAATTAAAGTTCTCCACTCTTCCCCACTTCTTATTCATTTGTTACGTTTAAGGAAAGGAATGAAACCACGGTCTGGTAAGAGAACTCATTTGCACAAGTTCAAAGGCTGATATATAACTCATTAACAGGATTTGTCATAGTTCTGTCAAAAGAACCAAATTAAATCGTTTCTAGACTTCACTTGTATCCCAAGCAAATGCTGAAATTCGAAACAAGTTGAGTATCTAACGCTCCCTCTTCCTACTGTATCCCTAGGAAAAGACAAACAGAAAGCAGTTTTGGAAAGTCATCGTAAAACTGTTCCAGGAGGAACCATGAACCACAGCCTGAGACTAGCTCTGCCATCAAGAAGACCGAACAGAAGGTGTTCAGAAGACTGCAGCATCATGAGATTCAAAACGCTCACGGGTGGTGCAGGGATAATCTTCTCTTGGGACACCTGTGGTCTGCAAGGTGAAGCATTACACTGCAGCCTGCCAAAACCCAGCAGCTTGTCAGTGTACTTCACCCAGCTGAGAGACATAAAAGCCTGAGGAGCTTCAGAGAGACACTGGAGCCAAACCTGGCCTCATCACCGCCCCAGCGGGATTTGTCCTGGCAGAACAGCATTCCGCTCCTGCCACTTTCCTTCTGCCGTTATTAATCTCCAGAGGACTGGTGCAGCTTAGAAATTTTACAGCGCATCTATGAGCTAGAGGCCAGTGTACAAGGTAAGGGGGAGGAACGGGGAGCAGCAGGGACCGGGGCAATACCCCAGTCCTTACTCTAGTGAAGACCCCAGGTGCTGTGGGCACCCACTGAGAATGAAGAAGGTATTTTCAGCAAGTTATGTGAACTTTCCTTGGAAAGAATCCTTCTGTATTAACCTCTGGCTAATACAGGAGGTGATTAATAATTACCCAATGCCCAATTCCATCCCACACACCTCCCTCTAGCACAGAACTAAAAAAACCCCCTCGCTATTCCTGTTTTTCAATCCACCCTAGACCCTCTTAACTACTGGGTGGTCTGTTAGTCTACCCTGCCACCCCACAGGTTCCCAGCTGCTTGAGTTTGGGTTTGCTCATCCGATTCCCTGCCTCCCCCACACTGGACCTCTGTTTTCCAGGATCTCCAGGCCAAGGAGCAGCTTGTGGGAAGCTCAGCAGCTTCACCATCATGCTTGGATTCTGAAGAGCAGGCACGGTATTAACTTCTTCTCCGCCGCTCCCCCTGAAACTGCACTAAATCTATGCATTTTCAGAGGGTTAGGTTCACCCCCATGAAGGCTAGGTATTTAACTTCTGTTTAAGAAAGAATGCACACACTGAAGAAACCAGCAAATTAGTTTCCCACTCTAAATGTGCTCTGAACCTGCTCCTCAAAAATTGTTCAAACTCAGTCTACCTTTCAATTTATTTTTATTTTCTATATACACACAGAGAAAAAATAGAATGGAAATAAATAGAAATATAGGCACGCACATTCACACCCTGTATCTATAATTAAGGATATACCACTCACAGAATTACTGATTGATCTGGTCTGCTATATTAGCACTTGAAACAGATACGCTGACACTTTCCAGAAAGGGGAGATGGCAAGGACTGGGGGATTTTATATTTTAAACGTATACACATACGCATACACTTAACTGTGATGGGGAAAATACCTTTTTTTTTTAAAAAAAAAAAAAAAGCAGAACCTTGGAGCTGCGCTTGGATTCTTTTCCCTTGAAGCTTATAGGAAACTAACCCCAAACTTGAACAAGCCCCATAATACAATGCTGTTCTTGTCATGAGCTCTGAATCAGCTCCGCAGCACATAGTGTACATATTGAAAAACAGCTGTTGGGTGACAGACTGCTAGCTGGGAAGTTTGAGTTGAGTGAAGTGGTTAACCCACATCCCCTCCCCACTGATAAAGTGCTTTGATAAGCAGGCCATACTGGTGAAAGCTAGCAAAAGAGCCAGGGCTGAGACTTCCAGGAATGAATGTAAGACTTGTTTGGTGGAAGCAACTTAAATCTCTTGCACAGCCTTCTCCAGTTGTTGTTTTTTACCCACCCGTCCCCAGTTACTTTTAGTACACGCTCTTTCTTTCTGTTTGCAGCAGAACCAATTCTTTGATATGTCAAAGCAATATCCTGTACATATGGGAAATAAAACCAGAAAACTCTGCTAAACAGTCTCCCTTACTGCAACGTTTTATAAAAGTGTTTTCCGCAATTCAAAATGTTACTAGTGGTATAGCATTAAAAAAAGGTCTGTATTGGAAAAAGCATGTCTGGACTAACCACAAGCAAGAAACACATGGGCATAATTTTTTTTGCTATTTTATTAACAAAAAGTAATTCAAAGGAAAAAAGATTTCTTGGGATTAATTTCTGAGCTTCAGCTAAGCACTTTTGGAAAGAAACTTGTTAATTAAGTACAGATGTTATGCAGATGTACAAAAAACCTATTCCTCTTTTCACAAACCTTACATTTTAGAAATATGTCCACAAGCTGTACTTATTAAAAAAATCCTACTAATAAAAAGATATTTTTCTCTTAGCATGTCACTTAAGTTGTTTAAACAGGTCTTACACGCACACAGATTTATACAAGAGTTTCTATCCTTCCAATACAATAGCGTAAAGTTCCAGTTCATTTGGAAGTAGGCACGTTCAAAACTCTCTAAAATAAATCATTACCTACATAGTAAGGCTGAAAGTTTGCTGTACTGGATATACACTGGCACACTGACTATTCTTCTTCCACAGTGTTCTGATCTTGGTGTCTCTATAGTTCTGGCACTCAATCCTTTGAAAATTGAAGAAATAAATTACTTGGCAATTGTTGCTTGACCCCAAAAGAACCATGCTATTGCTGTAGCTTAACACATAGTTATTCAGCTGGTTTTACACTGACATGCATGTTAGCCTATATGTGGAGTAAGACATATTCCTAGATAAAAAAAATAAAAGCTCCAGATGTATGCTCCTACAAAACCTTTTTATTTAACATTAGATTTTCTGCTGCTAATGCTGACTATTCTACAAAGATAACACTAATGCATGGAAGTATTTCAGAAAATTTTAATAGTTCTGAGGATGCAAGTTTATAAGAAATACCTTATTTATTTTTTCTTAGCATTTTGACATACCACTGCCAGGTCAAACTGATCAGAAATAATTTTTCTGTCTGCATTTAATCAAACAAAGAAACAAGTAATTTTAAATATCTACACTTAGAACATTTGCAAAGGGGTCAAAAGATTACTAGACAGGTAATACAGCAATACCAGCAGAATTCTGAAAAGCCAATTAGGAATTGTTTAAAAGAAAAATCCTTCTAAGTACCCTCTTCACAATAAGTAGCTAACCAGAATTGTTTGTTAGTATAAAGTGTGTTAATTTTTCAGGAAAGCTAAGTAGAAGTGTAAATGAAGAGTATTAACAGTCCTCCCTATACTTTAATTGCAAGCATATTATTCTAATGTTCAGAATATTTACAGTTTTGTTTTATTCTGTTCTTACCAAGAAAAGGGAGTGGTCAATCTTTTTACTTTCTAAACTTTCTTAACTACCTTCATTAAACGTATGGTACAGCAAAACCAGAAAATGTTCTCTTTTGCAACAGAACAGAAATCTGAAGAGACTGGATTGTGTGCAGGCCTAATTTGAAACCGCTTTGTTTATTTAGGCAAAATAAATCCCCACTAAATTGATTATTAAAGCCAGACAACTAATTGAATCAATTTTATATTGCACAGAGTAACAGAGGTCTCGCTGTACAGCCTGCAATACCGCAAGATTCTGAATACTCTGATCATCTATGGAGGGGAAAAGGACAATTTGGCTAAGGACGTTAGGAAAAAAAAAAACCCTACAGTCCCATGAAAAGGATCAGAAGAATATTAAGGCAAATAAACCCCCAAAACCTCAAACCAAATTGAAACAAGAAATAAATAACAGCACTTTCAAAATCTCATCCAAAAGTCTCATTCATCAATACATTAAATAATTCACTATAAACGCCCATGGTTTAAAAGAAGGACTTTAAAATGGAGAAGAACTTGAAACTTTGCCTTCAGCCAGCAGAGGCAGGAGGGCTCTGAGAGGAAAAGGGAACAGACTAGAGATAATCAAAGGCAGAAGGAACTTCTGGTGAACCTTCTTTTGTGTTACCCACACAGTGATATAGCCCACATGGCTGCTGAAAAGCCAGTCCTGTATTTTCTTTTTATGAGACAAAGACCAGTAAGCAAATAAAAATCACAACCACTACCTTTACTCATAATAGGGAACAGCACCAGAGTAGAGGACAAATTCAGTGCAGCCATCCCAGAGTTTGCAAACTTCTCTGTGGGGACCAGATACACCAGTAATTGGCTTTTTTCCTTGTGGTGACACAATTTAGCCACATAAAAATATATTTTTCTGTAGGTACTGTATGAGGTAGTACTAAGCTTGAATGCAAAGCTCTGGTTCAGGCTACAAGCTGTGTGATGCTTATGCCTCCAGCCCCTAAGCCATGCTCTTTGGCTTCTTATCAACTGCCACCTGTTACTTGTTTTAAATTAGATTTTAAATTCTAGGTCAGGGGTAGATGTCTTTTGCAAACTGGGAATGAGGCCTAACAAGATATCCTACACACTACTGTATAACAAATAATGAAGGGCCTCATCAGCTGCTTATAGGACAGCCCATATTAGTGGGCAAGATGCTGTGCTGTTCTTGAAACTGCTGAAGTGGGATGACCAGATGGGAGGGACATCCACCAAACTCTGTTACTCAGGGAACAAAATTATTGCTGTCGTGCAGCATGTGCTTGTATCATGGAGCTGGACTGGAGAAGACTGAGCAGGAGAATGGACATTAAGGTCCTGCTCCAGTCTGATGTTCACTTGTGGAAACACAACGGAAGGGCAGAGATACCTGTCAGTGTCAAACCCAAACTTTTTTGTAGGAACCCTGTTCTCTGGCCGCTGTGATGTGGTTATGCCTGTAGCCTCCTGAAGTACTCATATCAAACTACTTCTGATCATGAAAGTTTCAGCTTTTAACATAAACTACCATTGTTATTGCAGAACCAAAACCAGAAGACAGACAATTTCCATTTCTTCTTATGAATGCAAACATGTCAAATACCTAGAACAGTGCTTCAAGAGGTCACAGTTTAAAGGCCTGTTTTCACCAAGACATTGGATTAGACTTAGATTTACTGATTAGTCACAGCACATCATGGTTTGGGGGAATATTTCGGTATCTAACTTGCAAATCAATGGCAGGGAGCTGTCCAGGCACTTTAAGGGAAACACACTAGGCATGTACTTGTATCTTCAGGGATTAGATTCTGTGAAAAATGTGGCCCCAAGGACGCATTAACACTAGAATAGAGGACACTCACGGCTTTAAAAGGCAGTCCTGCAACTTAGAGTACTAGGCAGGGTGACCAGCAACGGACTTGAGCAGCTTTATGTGCTTTTTCCTATTGGACAGCTTTCTCGTGCGATTTTTTTTTTTTCTTGGACAGCTGGTCATTTCGCTATCAAACTGATTCAGCTCCTTCCACAGAGTTGGGAGCTGAATGTGCTGCAGGAAAAAAAATGTTACCCAACATAGGCCTACTCTTCCCTAAACAGAAAATGCAAATGCTCACTTTATTATTTAAAAAAAAAGGGGAATAACTCAGAACTAGAGGACTACAGATAATTCTCTAATTGCTGTGCCAGTAGAGGAGATTATAAAAAAAAAAACAACCCCAAACCAAAAAACAACCCACACAACTGCAATGTGTATCCTCTTCTCAATGTAACTTCTACTAACAGAAACGAAAACTGCATGAGAAAATGTTAAGGGGAAATTAGATCTCTAAATATTTTGCCGTCTGCGTATTTCATAAATTTTGAGGGATAAACCAACCAAGCAAGCAACACTTCAGCTCTCAAAGAGGCAACATATTTCTGTAAAAATATATTCTGATAGCTATCTCAGCATACATTGTATTACAAAAAAAAGACAGACATACTAGGAAGCAGGTTTTCCATTACGCTAGTGCAGTGTACATCTTTCAGCTGCTAGTTTTGAAGTTACAAGACAAGTTTTCATTGATGACAATATTATGCTTGGGTGTGAAATCTGCCCTCTAACATCATCTTGCAAAACAAGCCTCCCTACCACCAATCCCACCTTTCTTGTCCGACAGCCAAAGACAAGCTACTTGCCTGCTTATTCTGACAAAAATAGGTTTTAGTGCTGTAATATTTACAGAAGAAATACGTAGTAAACAAAGTCCAAATATGACAGAATAAGGATTTCAGTCCATTTTATCATAGCACCTTTCTGACATGAAATTATGTTGCAGTTTACACATATTCAGATGGAATTAGAAACCATTTGTTTTTTTAAGAATAGCATGCAGAGATTGCGTAAAAGCTATAAAGACATACCCAGACAGAGACACTTAACAAATTATGTGCCAGGATTATGACATAACTGTTGGGATGTCCACAGGGATTTCTGGAACTAAGACTTGAAGAGAAAAATCATATGCTTTTAATGAACACATAAAATCAGCCAGGTTACGTGAAAAATGCAGTCTCAAAGATACAACTACATACAATTAAAATCTCAGTAAAATGAAACATCTGTAAATCTCACTTTGAAAAAATTATCTCCTCTAGTTGTCTCTTCCTGATCTTATGCAAAAGGGAGCACACAATGGAAAAGAAGCAATAGAAAGCTCATTCAGTTCACAAAACAAACAAAAAATAAACTGAATATATTAAATACATTAGCTCTATCATCCAGTGAACTGCATGCATAACATTTTCTGTCAAGATATCATTATGACATATAATTTCCTAACTTTTTTGTTTAATTTTCCCTTTTTGGCCAATTTAGAAAAAATGAAGACATCAGCAGAACCAAGATCTCCTCACTTCAACATGTTTGATTCAAGTACTCCATATAGACTAACCCCACTGTCCATGCTCTTGCTATTTCTTAAGCCAAACAATTAATGATTAAGCCCTTTGTTACACTCTTAATCCTTCATGTAGAACTAAGGGCATGTGCATGTTCATGTATAAAATCTCCACTGCATCAATATTTTACAATGATAGAGTAATACAGGTTGGAAAGGACCTGTAATACTCTGAAAGCAGGACCAACTTCTATTGGGTCAACCACAGCTTTGTCCAGGTGAGTTCTGAATATCTCCAAGGACAGAATATCAGTGTAATGGAGGTAAATTTTATTTCATGTCTTTGTAAAAACTGGAGAAAGATGCAAAATTAGCTACAAAGAAAAGGAGAAATACGTATCTATAAAACACAAAAGCAACTCTACTTGCAGCGATGCCAGGTCAATTCCAAGATAATCAACATCAATTTGCAGTCTGATGAACATCAACACTTTTGGTCCTCTGACAACATATGCCTATCAGAAATTTCTCTGAAGCTTCAGAACTGTGAGTCTAATAAACACTATGTCCTACACATTGAATTCAATCTGAGCTGAAAATGCTACCAAAGCGACTGTTTTAAGCCATTTTCTACAGGAATAAACGGGTGCCAAGAAGCAGGAGAAAAAACCTTACATGTACTTTTATTACTCATCAGAAAAGAGATGGAAGATTAATAACGTTGTTACAGCCTATCATAATTACCCACTTCATTATTCAAGAGTCTAGATCCTAGATTCTCCAGGGATTCACACCTTTAACTTCCATGGAAATATGATTATTTTTACAAGTCTGGCCCCAGGGAAACAAACTTCCTCCTGAAACTGAGTCTTAGCTGCTAAAACTCAGAAACTGGTTTGAAATCACACCTGCTCTTATCATACCATCAGTGTGCTCTCATTCATACAAAGGCACAGGCTTGCCCTGTCTCGAGCCTGCCTCGTATGCTCCACTGTAAGGTTTTGTTTTCAGCTGTTCTTTGTCAGACATTAACTATTTATGAAGCCAGTATTTTCCATATTTGCATTCTGCCTAAGGCTGTGGAGTTTTTTGTTTTGTTTTTCTCAACTTCACCCTAAGATGTAGTTCAGGATTTCTGCAAAATTGAAGCTAGGGGAACCAAGGGGTTTGCCAATGTTTTTAAAAACCAAAACTACAGCCATTTTAGAAGAGCTACACTGCCTACAGAATTTCAAGTAGGAGCACAAGATATGACTAGGTGCATTACAGGTTAGAAACATGGATTTGCTGACCCTATGGAAATCTATTCAGATCTCGTTGAGTTTTAAAAGTTCACAAATACTAGCACTTGCTTACAGTTAGGAGGTGTATTTCATTGGCCCATAAAAACAGTTTCCAAAAATCTTATCAAATCAAGCACAAATTCAAGCATCGGACCTAAGTAGCAGGTGACAATATACTCCAACCAATGTGTCTGTTGAAGCCTGCAGAGTGACCAAATTAAAGGAGGAAGATCTGGTGATAGTCTAATTTATCAGAACCAGATTAGCTTCTGTGTACCTCTCCTCACTTTGAAGATAACTGCTATCCCACTCTTCCTATTCCTAATTCAAACTATTTGAACCACTGTCCTTGAAACATTCAAACCTTAAAGAGATGGGAACTCTTCCTTAGGATTAATGGAAAAGCAAATTTTATCAGCAGAAGTGATGTCTCTTAGCAGGACCTTAGTATCACACCGTGTCATCGCACCTTGACATGATCATGAGGGATCAATAGATAAGCTGGAGCTAACTAGAGCACCGTGCACAACGTCACCACCCCTCTGTACCTATATTTTTCTCTTCCTCTCATCCCTACTGCTGATCAGCTGACTACACAGGGGTGGTCTTTAGAGCACGGCATGCCTGCACATGATTTCGACTGTGCCCGTGTCATAAAGCAGGCACTTTCTTCCTGCACTCCGTTAAAATTTACATTCAACCTTCAGCTTTCCAAAAGCTGGTTGCCACCGTTCTGCAGGATTCCAGCATCACCACCATCTCCCGCGCTCCCACCTTCCTCAGATCACCGGAGGGCAATGCAGGATGCAGAGAGAGAGTGGAGAAACATGGAGAGTGTTATTGCCCTGGACTGGCAGTCAGAACACAGTAGGAATGCAGATGCTGCACAGGATGGGCTCAGGGGTGCTAGGAAGAGAGTTGGGTCTGCTTCTCCCAACTTTTTGTTACTTGCCATCACAATAAAAAGGTTCTTTTGCCTTTTCCTTTTATCACACATACAGTAGTTGATTTAAACTTCCCCAAACAACTACTGTTACATAGAAAGCAGCAGCATGGAGAAGAACGGAACATCTTTCACAAAGCTTAAAATTAGTGAAAAGAGAATAATTTCCCTGCTTATGTTCTTAATCTTCTTCGGTAATTAAAATCCTGCAATTTACATTAAATGCCTGTAAAAACTGGAATCCTGTAATTTCAAAAAAAGGATGAGTAATTATCTCAGTTAAGATAGCAGAATTTCCTGTTGGAAAAACACATGCAAATAAGTGAGTCACAGCTCTGAAATTATCATTTTTGGTCATGAAAAGAAAACATTTGCTGGATACAACAGTATTAGGCTGTCACTTTACAGTGACCCCTAATCCCTGTGCAGTTTAAAACTAACTTTACCTCACTGCAGGGAGATGCTTTTCCAAGCAAACAGTAACATGGATTGTCAATACTGCATCCAAAGCATTTCCCTTCCCTTTCCGAGGGAAATCCCAGGCAGAATCCTTTTATACGGGGAGAAAAGAAAAAAAAAAAAATCAGCCTTATACCAGCCTTTTAATTCTGATACATGCCTCAGTTACTGGCAAGGCATGCCGCAGAGAGTATGAATTGCTTGGGTTTGTTACATTTGGAAAAATTCCAAGGATTAAAAAAAAAGAAATTCAGAAGTAGTTTGAATGTGTAACAAAACTGATACCCAAGTCACGCCCCAGATTACTGCCCTTTATGCAATTGACATTGGCCAGAATCCATATAAAAACACACATCATCTGGCTCCCTGCTCTAAAATTTGCTCTGTTCAATTTGAAATCTGTGCTTTTATTCTTATAGCCAGAGCAACATTATCAAATCACAGTGATAATACCTCTGCAGAAACTCAATATAGCATATTTTCAAAACCATCCTCCTTTTTTCACACCCAAAAAGACATTATTAAATTATGGGTCTACTGTAGGGCTAGTGAAACTGTTATAAAATACAAATCTAAAAGGTAGGGAGGAGGACACAAGTAGTTGTTTGGTTTTATTTATGGAACATTTGCAAAAATCAGTACCAATTGTCTGGCAGCTATGTTTATGATGCAGCTTTTAAAATCACACTTACTTTCAAAATACAGACAGTTTTTGTCTGGTGGGGTTTTTTTTTTTTGTTTTTGTTGTTTTTTTTTTTTCACACATGTAAACTAACAAATCTTTCTAATAAAATGCAGAGCAGTAAATAGAAGATGCAGTCTGCACATTTGCTCACTTATTTTCTTTGAGTGAGAGTTAACTATTACCAAAACTGAAATATACAATTTATGCTGATATTAATGCATGTGATTTTTGTACTGTCTCACAGACTTTTTTTTTGACAGCCAAAGAAGGGTTTTGCAAGATATCAGCCCTATTGTTTTAAATACATCCCTGCAACATGAGAAGAAACACAAAACCTACCAACAATATATTCAACCCATCATACAAATTCATCTATTGCATTTTGGTTTACGTGATTTCTGAATCATTTTACAGAATATGAAATTTCTTTGCTGTGAACAGTAGTGGGTATAGATAATAACCATTAATTCAGAGTAGTCTGTGTATCTGACTACTGTTTTCAAAATTACTGTGTGTTATGCTGAAAAAATTACACATTTCCACAGAAGAAAGTAATGCAAGTTGATGACCATACTGCACGTTAAAGGCATCATCCAACAACATTTTTAGTCTTCCCAAAAATCATACTACTGGGAACGATGATTTTTATTGGAAAGTAAAAAATTTGCTTCATGTGGGTTTCCTTGGAGAAATAAACAGATTTTTGTAAGCTTCCTCTGGAAACGTAAACATACTTAAAGGCCCAAAGTCTTAAATGTGTGAACACCCAATGCCAGGCTTGAAAGAGACAAGTGTCATTTTCAGCACTTCTCCTTCTGCTCCTCCAGCATTGAAAGAGAACAACATTTCTGTAAACACATAACTTGCGATATTTATGGTGATATTCATATTTGTGGTTATACCCAGTTGATCAAAAACGCGGCAGTCATACGATAAAACATTTACAAAGTCACATGCCAAAAGCAGATCAAAACAAACAAGGAGATCAAAAACAGGAGGTCATCAGTTGATGGGGAATCTTCCTCTTGGCAGAAGGCCAGCTATATTTTTTTTTAACATAATAAACAAACAAACCCACACCAACTTGTGATATCAAGCAGATAGCCAATTTCCAAGCTATAGAGCAGAGTGACTTCTACACAAAGGCAAAAAATATTCTTTGAAAGTCTTCTTTCAAGCCACGTAGCATTTAAAAGTAATCCTCTGGAAGAAAAGGTCCTAATAAGCTGAAGCAACTCCACTCTGCCCTCAATGCACTTTTTAGAAAGGGCAAGGAATACAAAGGAAAAAAAATATTAACGCGTTAATGAGTGTATTTTTTGGGCTGGTGAATTTAAATATGAGAAGGGCTCATTTCAGCTAACGTTGTTTGTTTCACTCACATCTCTATAGCTTACTCTATAGCTTAGAAATCACAGCATGGCTTTTCAAACACTGACAGTATAATGAATTAGATAACCCTTAGCACAAGTTAGAGTAAAAAAAAAACACTTGAAGTTAATAGCAGTTTCTAGCATTAATGATTCATAGGATAGTAATGCACTGAAAAAGAAAGCTTCTCTGAAAAAAACTTTTTTGGCACATTGGTACTGATACTTCTAGAGCTTCTTCAGACAAACGCTAAAGGAAAAAAATAGTGCAGAATCTGCAGTACTGACAGGTAAGTGCAATTTCACAGAAAAATTAATTTAATTTGGTCACTCTGGAATTATGCTGAAGTAGCTGAAATCAGAAAGTGACCCTATGCACAAGAAGAATGACACACAGGCTTACCAAAACCAACAAACTATGTTCTCTCAAGCCATTTGTGATCTTTGCTACCAAAAGCAAGTGGTATTGTACAATGATAGGAAGGCCACAAGTAGTCAGAAAAGACTGATTTTGCTCATAAAATGTCTTAATGCAATTATTAAACAGGTATTATAATAATCATTGTGTTCTGCATTTTCAGTATGGGATGCCAAAGGCTTAACTAGTTTGCTTAAGGAGGAATGGAAAATCATTTTTGAGGTTATGGCCTCAGTAGCACCACAAAGTAGTACCAGTCTGAATTAAATTAATAACGAATCCAGTTAAACTATTTAACAAATTTCAGGCAAAATATATTTTGCGTTTCAGAACATACATGATTAGTTAGAAGTGTGCACATCTGTACCTCAATATCACCAAACATCGAGTTCGTTACACAGTTCATAAGCATGACTTACACGGTTTAGAATTTAACCAGGTAGAACAAATACGTCTCTTCTAGGACAACCAACAGAAGGTCTTTATTATTGTTATGTATTATATAGTATATGTATAATATCTACATTACAAAAACATAATCCCAAGTGTCATGTCATATAATTTGGAGAAAAAACAGATCAATGAAACATGTTGTTTTCTGCTTTCTCTGCATACCATGAACAACTTTAAAATTCAGTAATTACCTGACAACAACTTCTTGCCCTTCCCAATCTGCCTCCTTTAAAGATCAAGACTTTCTGTCACCTCAGTCTATATGAGCCTCCACCTATAGACACATACAGGCTAACAGCAAATCCATATTGCACGTGGTACCAGAGAAGGACATCCAATTCATATCCCAGGAGCCCTAAAACTAAAAATCTGCCCTAGTCAGAATTTGGGAAGGAGGTTACCGAAGGGCTAGCAGGGAAATTCAGTTGACGCATGGTGCCAAAATAATGCGGAGAGCGCAACAAACCTCCATTCCGGCACGTTGGCAAACAAAAATTTCACAGCACTTACAGTGTAATGACCTATAATCTAGTACATAATGTTGCCTTTATGCGTGCCTCTCTCGCAGGGAATTTTTGTAGGTATTAAGCATAAGAAGTCTATTTCTTAGTCTCTCAGTGTACAACAATTACCTTATTGTCACTTGGTCCACTGTGCATTGTAAGTCTGATTTCATGTAACAATCTTGCTGCATGCTGTCACGTCTGGCTATAATGACTGTGGTATTTGCACTGTTCAAAATCCTACCTCAGGGATGACAGGTCCTCCCCCCTCCCCCCCGCTTTCCTCTTTCCTCGTTTCCCCCTCCCTGGATGGCAGGACATTTTAATGCAGGCACCCTCACAGCAGAGTGATGACATCATGACCTTTCCTTACATTTGCTGCCTGAGATGCAGGACCTGGCCAGTGGTTTCAGGTGTTGAAAGGTATCACTGATTCACTTCAATGCAGGTGTTTCAGAACTGATCTACCACATTTACAGGGCTAGACTCACTGAAAAGCCAGTCACTTAAAATATTACATTAAAATGTGCTTCTGGTCATCATTTCTAAAATGTTTTCCTCAAATTCTATTGGGAATAATTTGAAAGGTATGTTTTATGCTCAGAAGCAATAGGCCACCAGGTGATTTTAGCTTTTTCTGATTCATTTATTTTCTATTCAGATTTTGTTTCTCCATTGGTTTAAGCTCTGCAGTTTAATGACAAAGCAAACCAGCCAAGGAAAAATAAACACAACAAAAAGAGGAGAAAAAATATTTCTAAGAAAAATATAGAAATAAATAGCTAACATTTCAGGGGTTTAGTACAAAACAAAATTCCTTTTAATGCTACTATTATCAAAGGATGTATATTTTTTTTATGGAATAGCAACAGAAAATAGGATCTTCAAGCAAGTAATAATCTTGCCAAAAAAACATGCTGGAAAACCTAAGAACTTTTTATGAGAAAGGTCACGGTCCCAACTCACGTTTAGCCAAAATCCTGCTGTAGAAGTGGCACTGTCGACTAGACTAGTAGACTAGTAGTGGACTAGCATTACTAGATTAATACAGAAGGAAAATTATAATCTTCTCTAATTTTCAAATTATAAGTAAATTGCTGCTTTACATAAAGATTCTTACTAAATAGGAATATTTAATGAGGTCATTTTGAGGATCAAGTGAGCTTCCAATCATTTCCTTCAAAAGATTTCACGAAAACCAGTGATAAAGAATGAATCAAGTACTCAGAACAATTCCTGTATTTGTTTTGTCCTAAAGCCCTATGGACTGCAAATCATGGACAGTAGTGAGAAGTTGTCTCTCTCTATTAGTAATTGGACCATTCCAGAGAGGAAAAGCCTTATCAGAAGAAAAAAAAACAACAACAAAAAACCCCAATTAACTTCAAATATTGATTTCTAACGTAAAAAATTTGAGTCTGAAATTTCAAGGTCTTGAAAGCATACCTCTCTTTTTGACTTTTGCTTGTGCAAAACAAGTTAGAGGACTTACCATGCAGATTACTGTACTTTATCACACATCATTGTCATTTGTTTTTCACAAACAAGGGAAAAAAAAATTAGGCAATAAAATGTGACAACTGCCTTTTCAGGCAAGTGACAAGAAAGACAAGATCGGGTAGACAGAAAAGTTGGTGTATTCTGAATTCTTGCATATTCCTTATTAGTATTAGGATGTTCTTTTCTTTCAACAAGAAAGTCTATTCGTAGTTAAAGATTTCCAAAGTTACATCTTCTTTTGGAAATTGATCTATTTACTAGCTAAGCATAGAGAAATCAACAGCTCCAAAGAAAGTATAATCCAAACGTATTCAAACCATGTTGCATACCAAGGAATGGTTCACACTTTCCCTCAGACAAAAATTAGGGGAAGAGATGTCAGCAGGGGCAGGCAGAAGCTCTCCAGTGGTTCTGTCTAGGTGGAACTGCCTCAGCCTTCTAAGTTTGGGCACCCCAAATTCCCTCTAGTTCCCCAGCAGGTATTTTCCCTTCTTCACCAAATATATATGGAGCTTGGATACCCAATGTGCATCTTTTGATTTGCTCCCAAGTTAGATGACCAGAACAAAACAACGTTTCTACTCTGCACTCCACAAAATTCTCAAGCAATGATTGCAATGCAACTGCAAGGAAAAAAAAAATCAGAAGAGGTTTTCTAAAAAATTTAAGCATCTGAAAGATTTAAGGTTAATTTTGAAAGTAATCATGCCCCTACTAGAGCTCTTCTACTTAACTAATTGAGTAGGATTGTCTGGTTTTTTACTCAAAGTTATATGAGCAGGAACATTTAATTTCAAATGCCCAAAGAGATTTCAGATTTGATTTTTCAACAGGATATATTATTCAGTGTTTATTGCTTGCAGTTATCACTGCTGAAGTTTATTTCAGGCTATGTAAATCAGAAAGGCCATATATAATAGAGATTCTGTTTCGATTCTAGCTACTCTGTTGTCTAGGATTTAGAATTGCAATTATTTTGTTAAGCCACATAGTGGTCTTACTCAATATTGTAAAGGTCTATATGGCTGAATGCCTCTGTCTCTAAACCATGGCCACAAAGTTTTGAAACGTCAGACTTCTGAAACTACTAATTTTGACATTGTGCTTTGATCTGGAAGCTGCATTTTTCATAGGCGTCTCATGAAATCATCATGAAAATAAAGGTGTCGCTCTCACCCTCACATTGATATTTTCAGGAAGTACAGATGCAGCATTAGACATTCTTTAGAAAGTCCTCCGTTAAAAAAAAGAATCAGGTTAAATTTTAAAAGTGGTACGTGTATATTAAACAATGTCTGGGATCTGACCTTGGAGAAATTCACCAATTTAAAATGAATAGGAAACTTGCCACTGGGCATGATGGACTAAGAAAGTTCCTTTTCTTTGCTCGCTTACCTCAGTCATACATCCTGGTATTTGCAATCAATTACACTGTTTCACAAAACACTTTTACACTCATTTTCAGATGATATAAAAGTAGTGGTATTTTGACTGCCTGTCATTTTCTTGATTTCAGCATAATGAACTATTAAAATAATATACAAAAAATTATTTCTACTCAACAGGTATCTCCACCCACTCTGTTACGATGGCCTTTCCAAGTCAACTTTCCTGCCCAAAATATGCTGCCATAAATTAAATACATACAGAGTCCTCATTGAAATAATTTGTAAAACAAATGTTAGAAGACATATCCTAATTGTTCTTGTGGAAAACTTTCTGATCTGGTTTTCACATGTTGTTCCAGGTTTAAATCAGTACGTTTTCCTGCATTCAACAGAATCGTGAAGTTTTGTACCTTTGCCAATATGAAACCTACATTTCTCTTTCTCACGCTTGTCATGTAATTTTTAATTCCAGCTTATTATTTAGCAGCATTGCACGCATTGTGTGGAATCATTTAGACACACTTGCTGACACAGGGAAATAATTTATTTTTTCAGATTCATATGATCATCTTGTATTTTTCTCTTTCCACTTAGTGATTTTCATATTAGCATGGTGACTTCAAATGTTCTTTTGATTGCTAGCATATATACCACATATATAACTATATAGCATATGTACTATACCCTTAACACAGATCACATGGAAGAGCAAAGAGACATCCCAGCTGCTTCATTCCACTACTTTATTTGTAAGTGTAATAATTTTGTTTTGAATTCAGCTTCAGTGGCCAATTTTTCCCCACTAGATTCTATTTTTCACTGCAGATTATAATCAGCTGTTTCTTTTATTGAATTTATTTCAATAAAAGCCAGAAAATATTTCTCTGCCAACTGATACAGCAGCGGTACACTGAGATCTTTGCCCAGCTTACACAGCACATGGATAAAAAAAGCAAGCTACAATGGCATAAACCGAGTACAAACTTGTGCTACATCATGTCTTTTCACAGGTCGCTGTACGCACCAATTGCTTGTTTCCAACTCATTCCATGCCACGCCAGTTTAAGCAACTTAAAATCATACAAGGATGGCACACAGCAGTTAAGAAATGCATCTTAAGTTCAAGCATTGGCTTATTACATGGTAATTCATTCATCTGTAAGACTTGCAAAAGAACGTATGTAAAGGCGACGGTAATCAAGAGAGAGGACCACCAGATGTAGTTATTTGTGGTATTCATCCTGAAAAGCATTTAGAGTGTGGATTTTAATAACAGTAAATGCTAACAGCAGAGTATTAGAGCACATAAGTGTTCAGCAGAGGAACAGTGAAGCAAATCCCATGTTTTAAACATTAAGTTAAATTTCAAATCTAGGTGAAGCACTTTTCAGGCATTATAACATCATTAGCATCATTAAATTAAAAGCTGGAGTTACTGCTAAAAGATTACAGAAGTTACTTTGAACAAGTCACAAAGCTATACAGTTTTGAGAAACTCTATAGTCGACTTCTGAATGCTAATCTTTGAGAATACTTTTTACATTTATCTTAAAAGGAGAATATCAACACATACACCCCACCAAGGTCCAGATGTTTGAAGATATTCAGGAACCTAGCAATAGAAATTCCATAACTAAGATACTTATCTACGTTTAGTCTGAAATCTTACACAAACAGCATTTATTAAATTGTTCACAGAGTGACCATTCTAAAAATAAAGTATCAAAAAGCCAGTGCAAGACACATCATAGGCTGCAACTGTTGAAAACAAACTACACAACCGATATGTGAGACAACAGTAAAAATGCATTATAAAGGGATTAGACAATTCCACAGAAGCCAGATTTGTCAATGGCAATTCAAATAAAGAGAGTCTGGACACCACATTAGGTTTGGAAAAATTACCGATTCACTCACTGCCAATTTCTTTTTAATTCAGTGACCTGCCTGGCCTGGGACCTCTTTCCGATTCCTTGTTAACTCAATAACTTATTAATTTATTTCATGCTGCAGATACAGCAATAATTACAAACCCTGGATTAAGTCCACAGTATCAACATTACACAGTATTTGGTCTTGCCATTCAGAGGTCCAGGAGAGACCGGGTTTCCTGTTTCTATATTAGTGTCTGCTTCCCGTATTGCAAATCAAGAAGTTTCTGGTTTGCCTTACCTACTCAGGACTTTTACTTAACTGACAAAAACCTGGGTTCTTACTGTCAAATTTTAAGCTTTACCTTCTTTCTGTTCGTGAATTGAGAAACTGAAGAAGCTAACTTTACCCAGAAGTCTCCTACAGTCTAGGAGTTCAGTATCCACCCGACTCCTCAGACTGCCCCTCGCTGCCCATTCTGCTCCAGCACTTGAGCACTTTTTTTTCTTTAAATCTACTTCTCATGTTTATAACATTACAACACAGCCTAACAATCTGAACACAAGGCCTCCTACTCAGTAGGTCATTAACATCTCACTAACATCACTGAACTAAAACTTCATGGTTTGTTCATTTTAACTGAAAACTAGATTCTAATTGTTATCCCTTTCTACCCCAAATTACCTTGCAGGTTTCAAAATACCCAGAATTATCCAGGTAATCCTTCACTTTATGCCATGTGTTTTACCTGCCTGAAAACTTGAGGCTATTGAAAAAATGGGGACAGTGCTTAATGCAACGCTAAAACAAGGAACACAAGAGCCCAGCCCTGGTATGGACATACAAATTCTTATTCACATGAAACCGAGGTTCACCAGAAGCTCCTAGAGTACCTTTCGACGGACTTGCTGTAGCCCCACGGCATGCAGGCAGGGGCTGCAGTCCGTAGCGTACACCGGGTGCCTGGGCAAGCCTAAAGGTACCTCAATCGGCAGTCTCACAGAAGCAGGATTTTTGACTGTACCGGGGTCCAGTGGAAGAGCAGTTGTCACAGTGCTCAGGCAAAACTAAGTAACCTGGTCCCCTACCCATTCCTGACTTACAGAAGACCTTCCCTTTGACATGTCTTTTCAATCATGATATGCAACAGCGAACTCAGTATAGCAACACCAACAGTCTAAAGAACCACATAATGCATAAAAATAATGACAGTATTTTCTTAATCTCCTGGTGGCCAACAATTCTTTCCTACTTACACTGTTACAAATGTGACATCATAGCTTGTTTCCCGCTGGGATACTCTTGCACAGGGATAAATGTGCACTCTGCCAGTACCAAAACCAACTGCCTGACCCCAACAAAAAGAGAAGAAAAGTCCAAATACTTAGTAAACAGATGTTGCAGTTGTATAGTTTAAAATCCCCCCCCCCACTACCAGACTGCAGT
>NW_008825071.1:404489-435586 GCF_000699105.1 Pygoscelis adeliae | reverse complement strand
AAAAAAAAGTATGCACACCTAAATATAACAAGTAATTTACTGTGGAAAAAAAACATACAAAAGGAAAACTTTTTAACTCCTGTTGTACAATTTGTTTCAGAAACATGTTAACAATGTAGGGGAAAAAAACCTTGATGCCATTTATAAGGCTAACTCTTGCAGGCATGTTCCAAGTCCAATAAAGAAGGTTAATGCTACAATGGCAGTCAGAAACATGCAAGTCAAAACACAATCTAGGAGGAACAAAGCACCCCATACAACCCAAATTTCAGCAGCACTAAATAATATCCCACCTGTCAGTATGTCAAACAGCTTGGCGTGCTTCCATTACAAGACAAAAAAAAAGGGGGGGGGGGGGGGGAGAACAGCTTTTGGAGAGTAGAGACAGTTCTGAGAGGTTAAAAGAAACCCAACCAATAAATAACAATCATGCTTACCACCTTTGTGTTTGTGTTCAAAAATAGCATTTTGGTTAGCCAGATGTTACAAATATAGTTACAAACACACGTAATGAACAAATTTAGACATCATTGATGCATGGAAGATAACACAGGGTGGAACATACCCCACAACTTAAAAAATTATCTGCAATTTACAAATGAGATCCAAAGAGAAATGTTTGCGTGTTAGTACCTCATGTTTTCCATTTCTCTAGGAATTTTTTGTGTGCTGATTTATTATTTTTCCTATGACCAGGGAAGGGGGGGAAGGGCAGAAAGAGGGTTGACACCATGTTTTTTTGTTGCCTTTTTTGTTTGTCTAATACAATTTTATAAAATAAACTGATTTTTAATTTTTTTTAAATCATATGTTCCATTTATTTTAAACACAAACATTGAACTTGGACAAACAGTGACATAACAGATCACTTTTATCTCAGTACAAGATGAGGTGTCTTACTAAGGAAGCAGGCAATCTGTCACGGGTTACAAATATAGTTACAAACACACGTAATGAACAAATTTAGACATCATTGATGCATGGAAGATAACACAGGGTGGAACATACCCCACAACTTAAAAAATTATCTGCAATTTACAAATGAGATCCAAAGAGAAATGTTTGCGTGTTAGTACCTCATGTTTTCCATTTCTCTAGGAATTTTTTGTGTGCTGATTTTATTTTTCCTATGACCAGGGAAGGGGGGGGGAAGGGCAGAAAGAGGGTTGACAACATGGTTTAGTGTTGCCTTTTGATTGCCTAATACAATTTAATAAAATAAACTGATTTTTAATATTTTTTTTAAATCATATGTTCCATTTATTTTAAACACAAACATTGAACTTGGACAAACAGTGACATAACAGATCACTTTTATCTCAGTACAAGATGAGGTGTCTTACTAAGGAAGCAGGCAATCTGTCACGGGTTTTAAAACCCTTGGTTTAGTACGCTCTCTAGCAGTAACAATAATTACTTTATACCAGAGCACAGGCTGTCAGACTACTTGGTTTGGGGGACAAGAAAAATCAGAGTTGGAAAACGCAAATGGAAAGAAAGATAGCAATACTTTACCATTCTGTCCCTGAATGTCAAACAACTTCACAGGTGTGAATTAAAAGCCTCATCATGAGACAAGCAATATTTAATGATGGTCATTTCTAATACGAAAACAAAAGCAGCCCCCGTCCCAAATTCATTACATTACAATAAGGAAAAAAATTAACCACAGAAGAATACAAAAGAATATCTAGAATTACAAGAAAGCATTTTAAATTACCTAAAATTTACGACACTTAGGTTATCGCTGAATAACCAAGAATCCCACAGTTGCTCTGACTCCTTTATCTCAGCCATAAGTTCCCAGATCAGCCTCAGGGGGGTTTCAGCTGCAGCTGAGCCTGGACCCCCTGTCAAAGGAGCAGGGAGAAGGACTAACAGCTCCCCATCGAAGAAGCCTCTGCAAGACCAGGCAGATAAGCCACTCGCCCAGCTACAGAGGTCCTGCTGCACGTAAGGCTGCAAAAATGGGCACCGTCAGCAGGTTTTCAGAGCAGCTTAAGTTACATGAGGAACCTCTCTTGTCTTTGAAGCAGCTACCTTAAATGGTCCTTAATCTGGTTTACTAACTGTAAATTTATCAGGGAAATGTAATCTAGATTCTCACTCTACAAGATACGTAGGCATTAAGCAGTTTTGTAAACACACTAACTGGTAGGAACCTTTCCAGTCGCCTACTTTAATTCTTAGATCAACTTCCCTCTCTAAAAGGCTACTCTGAAAATTTTAGGTAATATTTCCTACTGCTGTTTGAATCACTTCTGGGTGGTTTTTGATATCGGGATCAAGATTCAGAGAAAGATATAATCTTTCTATTTGTGGAAATAAAAAAAAAATACAAAAATACCTAATCAAATGAACTTTGGCGTACTGACTTCATTCAACAGAAAACTGAGTACTAAACAAACCTGAGATAGTATTTAACATTACCTCAAAGAGTCTGAGGTGTGTTAGAGTGAAGATAAAAATGCAGTAAAAAAAAAGACAGACTCCTAGATCCTGTAAATAAGATGACAGCCATGCACAGAAAAATGCCAATGTAACAGAAGAAAAAAATCCTCACACCTTGAAAAACAACTGGGCACAGCTTTGGCACATTCTTAAAGTAGCTACACCTGGACACTGGAGAGTGTAAAAAATATGTAATATACTGTGTCGCATCATGCAGGAAAGCATGGGTTCAATAATACTGCTAAGTAACCAACTAAATTCTTTAACCTTTTTAGCTGGATGTTTTGCCTAGAATATTTTCAGAACACTGGAAACCAAAGGAACCCTTCTGGAAACAACTCAGTGACAAATACCCGATTCTCGCAACTTCAGCTCCTGTGAAAAGCTGAAGTCAAGAGGACAGCTACATCCAGTGACAGCCACAAAATGGCTATCATTCAAGATGCTTTCACCTACTTAAAAAGAGGCTAAAACCCCCCCCTCTTCTACATTAATTAATGCAGGAGTCAGCCTAAAAAGCAAAGCTCTTCGATCCTATAATTGCTGCATAGGAGCTAAATTTGTGGGGGTTTTATTTAATTATTATTATTAAGATCAGTAGGCAACTAATTCATATCACTAAACTAGATGAAAGGTGTTAGGAACTAATGAGATCATCAATTATCTCATAAGGGAAGTCAAAGCGTTTTCTACATTCAAAAAGAAAACTGCAAAGATTTAGGAGATCTTGACAGACTGATACAAAAAGTAATTCATGTCCAGGGCAGGGTGGAATTAATCTCATCTCATGGGGGTCTCAGCCAGAAGGAAAGTTCGGCCGTTCTGGAATTCAGACTTCAAATCAGAAGAAACTCTTATGGTAAGACACAATTAAATTGCATTAAAAAAAAATTTATAACTGGTCACATGTTTGTTTACATACTGTCTCTTATGTAAGCACATGTTCTTTAATTGGCAGGATCATAAATTAAACAGTGTTGTGGTATCACAGGAGACCACACTTCTCAGAAAAAAAAAATAGGAATAACGTACTGATACCCTGGCTAAGTCAGGAGGCAGACTAGTTGGTAATATAGCAGTTTCAAAGTATTTTTACACTATTTTATGAAATATGTTAGTCTTTCTACATCTATATTGAGCCATATATTCACCACATGTAAAAAAAGGGAGAAAGTGAAATCCCTGGCCCTACAAAGGTCATTGCAAAAGAGCATGGCAGGAGGGAGGGGAGGGGAAATCAGAGGAAAAAGGGGAGAGCTCATAAAATGTAAGGTTTAAGGAATGACACTGGACTACATCCAAGATCAATCTCCATTCAATTTCATAATTTTTGGGACAAGCAGCAGGTCCTTCACACTGCATGGAGTAAGATCATGAAATGCCAAGAACAACAGGCATAATTATTTCAAGATCATTCCATCAGGATTTTGCAAACGAAAACATTGAAATATCTGAAAAAAAGTTGCTGAAGAGAACAAATTTTTCACTTCTCTCTCACCACCAAGTCGAATCTTGTCCCCCCCAACCCACCCCACAAAGACCTTCTAAAAGACAAGGAAAGCAGCTGGCAGGTGAACATGTACCTAACTTTGGCTAGGTGAAAAACTGAACTGTTCATTGGTCATCTTTTTAATATTTTATATGAGCTTTCCCAAGATTTTGTTGGTTCTCTTTATGTACTTCTACTATCAGAGGCTCCCTGATCTTGCAATATTAGCTAACAGTTGTGGTTTTACACTGCAATGTTTATATTAGGCTGTCAGTGCACAGAGAAAATGAATACAACTCCCACCCGCAGCCACGGCTGTTAATTTATGCACATGGCACATGCATGCGGGATTCACGAGAACACCTCTGCCGCACCCCTGGATTCCCTGGGAGGCCTCTCTCCAAACATCTCCTGTTACATTCAAGTCTCTGTGGTATCCCAGTGGGGCAGAACCAGGGCTGGCTCCAGGCACAGGCAAAAGCAGCAGTAGTCTAGAGTTGCAGATTGCTGGGGAGCAGGAGAAAACCCCCAAGTGAGGGTATTCATGCCCATACGCTGTGTTATGTCAGATGGCTGGAGAGCCAAGCAGGCTGCTACGGCCCCGAAGGGAGAGGTCTGGACAAGGCAGCAGCCTTTCCTGGCTCCAGCAGGAGATGCAGCCATCTCCCACTCCCATCTGTGGTGACAAAAATAATTTCTGCCTACACCACGCAGAAATTTTGCACCGTCTCTGGTAGAACAATATACCTGTAAGTCCTCAGAGAAACAATTACAGGATGACAGGACCCAAAAACATTAAGGAATATGTATATTATAACAGGTACAGATGAGACTGCTCTTACCTGGTTTCAGAACCCCATTCTGTTTATTTCCAGGAAGAGTTATATATTACCAGATCCACTGGGTTTTACACCTTTTCTTAAAATTCCAGCTCACGGCAAAGAGATCCTCAAAACGCATTAGAAAAATGTTACTAATGAAAGCCTTCAAAGTTTTCTTTAGTTATAGTTATGATTCCCCGCTCACAATTCTGTACCCTTGTGATTTTCAAAGTTTGCCTTTTTTAAATCAGATTCATGATGCTCAACTGCATGAGACTGTCCATACTACAACAGCTGTTAATGGCTAACTTATATAAGTGATCAGAAAATGGAAGCAACTAACAGTCCACATCACAAGTTTTAATGTAAGTTTTCTATTCAATTCTGTTGTTTTCTTCCATGAAAGTGAATTAGGAAAAAGGAAGCATATTTTTCAGTCACAGACCTATTCTAACATTTAAGATGTCAAGAAATCTACTTTCATTAAAGAAAGAACTTCATGACTTACAAAGCTGCGACTGTCAAAACAAGTACATGTCTGTCTTCCCTGTTTCTTGGTCTAGATAGGTTAATCCTATCCTATTCCTTTGTCCATATTCTGAGACCATACTCTATCTTATGGTATGCTTGTAAGATTAAATTTATAACCAGAAAATGCAAATAACCTCAGCAAGCTAATGGAAGTCAGCTGAAAGGTATGATATGCTAAAACAGTCAAACGAACATTCATTTAAAAAAAAAATATTTTACTTGCAACACAAGTTGCTTGACAAAGTTTAATTAGGACCACAGCTGTGACCTCAGTTAATTTTTTCATCTCACAATAAAAGCTCTCAAAAGTCTTCTGTCAAGGACACAACTTTTCATGACTGGTGTCAGTCAGCTGTTTTTGAGAATCAGGGTAAACTCAACAGGTGTTTTTGCAAAGAAGAGCAAGGAAAAAACCACACTTCAGATTAAAACGTAATACTTAGCATTTTTGGCAACAAATAAAATATTTTCATCAGGTATCCATGAACACAGATAGTCCTTTTTAAAGAAGTTACAGTGTATGGAAAAAAGGTGTTCTAGTAGTAAAGAACTGAATTAGACTGTGCATAGAGCATCTGTTAATAGTTTAGCAGATCTCTGTAAAACATTAATTCATCCTAACATTACAGTGAGTAAAACATCACCTCAGTCTGACAAAATTTAGGGTTTTATCTATGACAGCCTGCAGAAGAGCATTACTGAAACACCTCAAAACCAGAAGATGATTAGTCATCCTTACCCAAGTTTAGTGCAAGACTCCAAACTCTCTTGCGTGGTCTATTTTGAGTAAGTGCGAGGGTAAATGCAAGAGAACGTGGAGGCACAGATTACTGCATTTTAAACACTCTGTTCCTGGAGTCGCATGATAAAAAAAAGATGGCATTCCTTCATTTTAAAAAGTCAGAAATATAGAATGTCTAGTCTTTAAGACTGCACAGAAGCTTTCCAAGAAGGAACACTATACACTAGGGTCTTAAACACAAAAAGACAAAATACAACTATGGCTAAACCAACATGATTTTGAGTAGCTCGATTGGTAATACCAGAAAAACTACTTCAAGGTATGCGTAATACATAGGCTAAATTCCAGCAGCCCCAGCAGGAGTACTTACAAAGCAGAAGAGGGGCACTTCCCCGACATGAGCACCGGCTTACCAGAACACTCGTGGTTGAATTTGCTGTTTGAAACATAGCGACAAGAAAACATGGTACAGGGGGAAGAGTCTAGCACAGGTTCCAGCTGAGTATAGCAGAAACAAGGTGGCTCTGCCAGAGGAGAGCATGCATGTGCGTGTATATATGAAAAATACCTCTAAAACATGGAAACATTTTACATAGCATTGGAATTATGACCAATTTTCTCTAGCAGAAAGCTTTTTGCCTCAGTGGACAGAACACCTCCTGCAAACGCACTCCTGAATCCTCACTGTAGCACTGTCCAAACCACCCCAAGAGAGGCAAGAGCTTGCTCCTGGCTGCATCTGTTCTGCAGGTGTGGCACTGCCGTCTTTTACCCATCCTTGAGGGAACAGCCTATGGATACCACAGTGTGAAATCCATTTTGTCTCACACGTTTTACTACCAGCTAAATATGCACTCCAACATGCCCATTTTATCTCAGTGAGGTGTGAACTTCAGTGATGGGCTAGGACCATATAAAAGCTATAGGGCTCCTCATCACACCCTTTCCCCAACCACGTCCTCCTGAAACAAAAGGAATGGAAGAGGAAGAAAACTTGCTAACATAAGTTACTGTTTAAAGGAAAAGCAAAGAAAGGCAAGGGAATGCAAAACTCGCTCATCCTTATAGTGAACAGATAATATCAGGTAGAACACTGTATTTACCTAATCAGATGAGCATTAATTGCACTTGTATGACTGACTCAGAATGACAGTTGCTTCCAAGCAGCATCAAGAAACACGCTTTGTCATATGGCAAGTTTACTCTTTTGCAAATGTTAGATTGAAAACCTCTTTATGTCTTTGAACATTTCTAACTTTTACTTTGCACATTAAATAAAGGCAGTTTTAATGCAGCATTCCATCTGGTGTATTAATAGTAAAATCATACTTGTCTAAACACAACAGTTTTGGCTGATGCCTCAGTATCATTTTGTCCTGTTATGAAGCTTATATGTTCTTGTTCTTCTGCCATGATCCAAAATACCTGCCAGACACTCTCCTAGTTCTCTTGGCCATATTTTTTCATGAATGAACTTGCCAGTACATTTCAAGGTCATGTTTTGTTTTTAAATCACAAGCATAAAATTGTTTTAGATTTCCCACATCTCCCTTTACATACACAGAGGTTCTCTTTACTCCCTCTTCCCATATATATGATTTGGCAGGAGAGGGAGGGGAGTGTTTGTTTGGGGGGTTTTTTGGTTGGCTGGTTGGTTTTTACTTTTCCCATGCATCTGTTGTGGTTTTACTCAAAGTGCCAAACATTTAAGTAAATTCTGGAGCAGATCATTAGCAGTATTACAAGTTTACTGCTTACTTGTAGAGAAAAAAATATGTAGCCTGACATAATCTGAGTAATATCAGAAGACCTAAAAATGCATTTTTCTAATGAAAGGAAGGTGTATGCACTCATATACTCCCAGAGAAGTGTTTTCTTCATACCAGCTTGCTTCTTGAACAGTAAGCAGTGTTTTGTTTTGATTTTTGCAGCTGAATGAACTGTACTGATGGCTTCTGCCAATATAGAAAGCTCAGGGGAGGAACTGTAGTCTTAATTAATATCATCATAATTAATTGGTACTCTAATTCACATCTTAAGGGATTATAACAGGTCATTATATTTGATTAAAGACAAAGGAAAATATTTACAAAATTTTTAATGAAGCTTTCACATTTGCTGGTGAAAAACGTAAGTTTTAACGCTTTACAGTTTAAGATAACCATATAACATCTGTGTGTTACAGTTAAAAGAGGGATCAGCAGTGGGGTGGAAAAAGCTTTTAATTACATCTTCAAGAAATGAAGCCGAGAGACAAAACAGTTGCTGCTGCTTGTTAAATATAGCTGCTCAGCTATATTAAATTAATTCCCTAGCACACTGCTGTCCACACCCTGGTTTATAGGTCTCTGATGATCCACAAGCTCAAAGTTAACGGTCTACAGGACCAGATCTTGTTTAAGTGTTTTTAATTAAAAACTCAGCAAAAATACATACAGTTCTCCATGAAAAAGGCAAAGGATAAACAGTGGCCCGTTGGTACAGAAACCATGGGAACTACTGTCCCAGCACGACGTCAAAGGGCACCATGAAAAAATAAATACCAGTACAAATTTCAGCCGGTAGACTGACGTCAGGATCTTAGTCAATTCAATTTTAAGAAAGGATTGGGCTTTATGTCAGACATCCAGGACCAGCTTTTCCAAACCACCTTAGTAATAGTAATACACAAACCGTGCCTTGTACACCAGACTAACGGTGGGACACTGTCAAAGTCTCTTCAGGTCCAGTCAAACACGTGACTCAGAGTAACAAGCCAGGTATGTGTGAAAAGTTGTGCTGCTCATCATTGGCCACCACAAAAAACCATCACAGGACTAACGATGCCCAGTCATAACAAGTCCCCTATCCTTCAGCGAGCTTTGCAGCAACCGAAACAAGCGCGTTAGCTTTCAGTCAGAGAACCATGAATCAACATCCAGCAAGCCACAGCTGTCAGTTCGTCACAAAATTTCAAAAGTAATCAGATTATACCCAAGGGATTTAAGGGCATTAAATCAGCCTCTAGTTTGCCCACACAGGTATAAAACAGAAAAACGAATGCTCATCCATTTATTAAATCCATCTCAGCTGCCTTACTAAAAGTACATTTTGCCTGCTATGTTCGTAGACCTTTATCTCGGTGTCACAGCCAGGGAAAATTTATAATCTATAATAAACTCACTCTCATTCATGGAGATACATAACAACTCTTCTCTAAAAGTCCACAAAAGGACAGAATTGTCACCAGAAGACAGTGAAGAGGCAGTCCACTTTCCTAAGAATAGCTAGAACAAGGGTAAATTGAGTAAATCAGGAGCTGTGACTTCTTGCAGTGGTTTTTAAGCTTTGTTTTGCCATTTAGGAAAAAAAAAAAAACCACCCGCTTCCCTCTTCCCCCAAAAACCACAAAACCAAAAGTACCCTCCAAACAGTATTGTAACTCTGTAGCCCTGCAATTCAGCTCCCTATTGCTCAATTAAAATCTGTCTTTAGATTTAAAAACAGTTTGAGTTTTCTTCCTTAAAGCTCCAGGCAATGAGCTACCAAGTGCCAAACTGTTCTACTGATCCTTTGAGCAATGAGAGTCTTATTACTAGCCAAAACAAGGACACAAATCCTACCACCAGACGTGTATTCAAGGGTATTTCTAGCCTGACTTTCCAATTAGCTACCATTCTTCCTAAAGAATTAATAAAAATGTGTGAATTCATCCGTGGAAGCTCGATGTCACACCAGCTCTTCCGCAGGTTAGGAGAATGGAAACTAGAGTCCCTAACCCAGCTCGGTCAGTCCTCTTGCAGGATTTATGCATCTATTCTTGTGTTGATTTGTTGAATCCAATCATGGCATTAGGCAGCTACCTATTCCAAACCTCAGGCTGCAGTCACACCGTCCTCTACATTCTCATCCCAAAGCAATAATATCATTAGCAGCAACAGCAGGCGGCACCTTCTCAGGAGAATACTAGGGCTGAGTCCCAGATGGGCTGAGAGAGGTTTCCAACACATTTTTGCTCTAGTGGTTTTAGAGCGTCCAGCGGGAGGACAAAGGGAGTTTTGGTAGCAGTGGCACACCAGGGAACCAAGTCAGGTCTTGTTAAAGATCCATTTGCTCTTTGCCAGTTCAGCAGCGAGTGCAGAGGTGGGGAAGTGCTGGTACAGCTTCTGCCTCTGCTACGTCTTCCTACACCCAACTGGAATGAGCTGGTGAGAATCTCCGGGAGCTTCAGAACCACTCCTTGCACCTCAATATGGCACAGACTGGACTCGTGAGATTGGAAAGAAACAGCTTTTTTTAAACTTGAATTTTGAAGCATGAAGTAGCTGCTCATTGACGTGTACAAAATATTTATCTGCAAGTCCGTATCTTCAGTAAATATAATTTTTTCCAACACTAGGACCAATGCTCAGGGTGTGTTTTTCCTCTTTCAGTTATTCAGAATACCAAGATCCCCCATTATTCATGAAAAGGGATTTTTTTTTTTTCTCTTTACTGATGATCCAACTATCTCCAATACATTTTAAGGTTTATGTAAAAATCTTAGCATTTAGGTAAGACCAGCAAAACACATCAGGTTCTCCTAACCCAAGAGCTGCCTACACATTGTTCCAGTGAGCAATTTGGAATCTTGTTAACAGCTCGACATCTGTACTTTACCATGCCATTGCTAGTGAAGAACAACAAGAAGAGGAACACTCAAAGATTCTCCAAGACAATTTAAGAGAAACAAAAGTAAAAGAACAGAGGCTTTTTTTCTTCAAAGTCTGAATAAGCTTTTGCAGATGAATAGCAATCACTTGCAAATTGCAAACACAAAAACCAATGAAAATAATTTTCAGTCTGTTTGTATACACCATAAATCAGCTAAATAAATCATAATAGAAAGACAGGACTTTATACTATGAATTGCAAAGATTTTAACAAGTGAGCATTGCACCACCCTGAGCATCAGAACCTTAGAGCTTGCTCTCACTTCCCAACAGTCAGTGGTGAGGAAAGAGTTAAAACCCAGGACTGCTACTTTTAGCCTAGTATTTTAGCCATTAGAATACGTTCCCTATTAATCTCCCTTTTGCTCCTAAATATTTTTTTTTAATAGTGTTGATTGCTCCAAGGCTCCTATCTGCAAAACTCTAATGAAACTACAAGAAGCATTTAAGCTTAAGGTTGAATTATCAAGTATTTTCAGGATATAGAAAGCAGGAAACAGCAACACATTATGTAATTCAACCATTATATACTGCCATAATAAATATTTAGAAATTCCAAGACTCTCTAAAGAAGCCTTTCGTGCACAGTATCAGCATTCATCCCTTCAGGGTGTAACATGCAGACTGCTTCTCCACAGGGAGTTTTATCTTATTTCATTTTCGTACTGCATTCCACCTCTATGTCGCCATCCAAATTGTTTCCTGTTTTATTGTACAGAAGACTAAGAAAATGTTTAGTAGTCACTATCTGCTTTTAATGCATACTGATGAAATTATCTAGGGCATCTAATATATCTACTGTTATTTAACTGTAGGAAGTCAACAGGGTCACAGAAGGTCCAAAATACCATATTTTTACACCTAATTTTTATGCCTAATATTTAAAAATAGTTTAACATGTAGAAGAACTGCTTCATTTCCATAGTAAAAACTTTTTATTTATGTTTTTATGGGTATCAGATGCTTTGGTCACTTAAGAAGGGGGAGCGTCACATAATTGAGAAGGTACTTTGTTTTGTCTTTCAAGAGCAACATTGCAGCCTTGGCTACATTACAACAATGTATAATTATTACGAACACTGGCACAATTTTCCCCTTCTGAAAAGGGACAGTTTCTCTAATTAGATATCATGAAGCACAAGTTCAGAAGAAAAATATTTTTTCCAGTTTTAAAAGAAAGCTATTATCAAAATAATAATTTTGTTTTAAAAATTTCTCTATCCTCACTTATAAATAAGACATCAAATCTGAAGTAAAAGTATTAAAAAATTCCCCAAGTTAAATTGTGATAAACTGAGTTGCAGAGACTTCCCACATCCTAACACAGTTTACTAGACCAAAAAGAGGACTAGAAGTGAAATATATTAGCTCCTGAAATCTGCAATATCAATTTTATACAGAAGCAGTGACCAACAAAGCTTTAACGGCTGTAACTTATGGTTTTGATATGTATGATTCACAGATAGCCAATAATTAAAACGTGAACCTGTAGCTCTTTCTAAACCGCGTATTAGTTAGCCCATTACTCAAAGTTGCAATGGAAATAACAGCCCTCAGTGCGAAGAGGCCTTAAACAAGCTGATGCCTACTCTGCATTAGGGATGTTTACAGCTGAAAGCGTTATTTTTATGTCTATGCTTCTGAGAAGAGTCACTATCATCTGGACTGCTTGAATTAGCAATTAACTATTGGTACACTAAACAAAACAATGCCACTGCCTAATAAAACAACTAATGTATCGTTTTCCATTCAAAAGACGTATATCAGTTCCCCTACTGACACTGCAGTGAGAGGAGGGGGAGAAACCATCCTTCCCTCCTCCTATCAAAGGGTCAGGCTCTGGCTATAATCAGAAACACACCAAGCAGAGCGCTGATCTAACCAGATACATCAAGTGCTATATGCACCTGTAACACCAATGGAGAAGTACATTGTTGTCCTAGGCAAAAAAGAGTCAACATAAAAGTTGGAGCAATTAAAAAAACCCTTTTTCAAAACCAAAACCAAAACCCCAGCAATCTCCACGAGCTTGAGGTACAGCCACTTCATGACTGGAGCGTGCTAATAATAGTGTCTGACACAGTAAAAGGAGTTATCACATCACAAAGTCTGAATTATTCCCACAGAACACAACACTTGAAAAATCCTAAAGCATTTATTTTTCCAGAGCAGTTTTATAAACATAACCTAGTCATTAGAATATGCGAGTATACTTTATAAAGTGACCCATGCAACACTTATTATGACTAAATGGCTGTAACAAATACATTCTGTTGGGGAAGCGTATGCACTTCTGAGACCAGCCCATCTTTGAACCTCTACGCTGCAGCTCATGCTTTGAAGTAGGAAACCATAAATGGAAGTTGTTGCTTTCTTCACTTCACGTAGAAGATGAAAGGTCCTTACGAAATGCACATAGGATACCACAACAAGAGATCTTACAGGAAAGGCAGTATCACAGAGGAGCTACAGTCCTTGCCACGCGGAACTTCATATCTATATTAGCAGCACAGTCCCAAGGGACAACCAAACACCGTCCTACCTTCTTGATGCACTTAAACACTACTGCTTTTCACAGTGGAAATAAAGCCACTTCTTAAAAGACAGATGGATACTTTCCACTGCAGAAGTTCGTTTTAAATGAGCTAGCTCAGGGAACAGCAGCAGCTTAGCTACACATGTGCTGGAACATGCCTCAAAAGTGTGGGTCTCTGAAGGAAGGATTTGAAAAAGGTTAGACAGATTAGAAGAGAGGAGGTTCTGGTTTTAAAGAATATTATGCATGAAGGCACTCCTGGTTTGGGGGAAAAAGGGGAGAAAGGCAGTTTGTATCCACTGTCAGCTGCTCAGTAAAGATCTTAAGTCATCACAGGTGAAGCAGGATGGTGGTTTGTAGGTGGTGAAACAGCCTGAGGACAAGTAAACAATTTACACCCAACATTGTTTTCAGCTTTCTGGGAGATGTACTGTTACAATTTTTTAAATTTTTTTTTTTAATTAAAGATTTTAAAATTCTTTTCATAGGTAGAGAAATAAAAACTCTGAGCTAAAAAACTGAGCTATGGAGCAAAGCTACTCTTAATCCAGTGGTATTTAATCAGGAATTATGCAGTAGACCTTCCTACTTACAAACTTTAAAATCAAGTCATTTAAAGACAAAAAAACAAAATGAAGAATATAACTTTACATGTAGCTTCTTATAAAAAAAAAACTATTCCTGTAGTATTCCATCCTCCACAAGAGGTTGTTGGTTTTGTTTTGCTTTGTTTTAAATATAAAGCCAAAATCAGAGTAGTAGTATTACAGCACACAGGCTGTGTTACAGGCTGTAGAAGGGACTGAAGCAACAGTCTAACTCAGGTACCAGCACCAGCTGCGTAGCATACAAGTTTCTGCATGCTTGGGATCTTCCTCTTCTGAGCAACACCTGAGAAACATACAGAAAAATAATTCCATAATCCTCTATAACACTTACAGTGCATCCTAAAAAAAAAGATTCCTCTGTGGCACCTATAGTATTCAAACAAATCTGGAGTACTTGAAGATGTCCCTGCTCATTGCAGGGAGGTTGGACTAGATGACCTTTGAAGGTCCCTTCCAACCCAAGCCATTCTATGATTTTATTTAATACACAACCAACGGCCTCTTCCCTGCTTTCTCTCCATGCACACACCTACAGACATACACACAATTGGACTTTCCTGACCAGGGGACTACGCTAGCCTACAGCTACCTCTTATTTAGGTTTGACAGAGATGCACAAGTTTATTTTAAAAATTGAATTTAATTCAAAAATTTGGTTCTTAAAGTTGCCTGGAGAATATTTCTCTTCCAGGAACAAATACCATAACCTAGGATCTGACTCTTGCTAAGTACTGTACCTCTGCACTGATGGTCTACAGGCATACAGCTGTCATGGAGTTCATCTTGTGAAAGGTGAGGTTCATGTCTCCAGCATCTGGGATGAAGCCCAGGTATGCCATTAGCAAACAAGACAAATATTCTCAGAGTTGACTTGGTACAAAAAGGGAGATCTGGCTCACGGTGAAGGCACTCATAGCGTAACTGTCTTTATTGATGAGAATTTTACCTGCTTCAGCTTTTGCACACTATGTGGTCACGTAGTTATAATGAGCTGTGGTCACAAATCACTGTAACCGAGTTTGTGCCTGTAAAACACTGCACAATTTACTTCTGCAACAAAAAACAGACTTTTTTTTTATATGTTAACAGCCTGTCAGAGGACAAATGCCCTGAAAAAAGTATTCTCCATCATCTTTTAACCATCCTACTTCTGCCAGTCTTTATCTGGAAGCTGATTTTGGCTAGATAGAGAAACCTGAAGGATGGTGCTGTTTACATTTGCCAGTTGGTTGGGGTGTTTTTGCATATAGGGTAGTACTTCTACCAGTATTACCTCACAAGGCCCTGCAACCAATTCAGATGGATGCCAAATGGCAAAGATAGAAAACTAAGCTGTGGAGGACTCCAGGTATATATGGGAGTTAAAATAAAGCTTTGGATTAAAAAAGACTGACATGAGGCATTAGCTCTGGGGAGTCTCCGTTTACCTTTAAAATCACCTTGTTGGCAACAGATTTATTTAGTGATCAACCATATCACGGAAAAGTATAGCAGGATGCTGATGGGGCTTTTGTGCGTGAAACCACCATGCAAAAAGCATCGCCCCTACACTGAGCCTTGTTTTGATGTTTGCAGGGCATTTTTTTATTATTTTAAAAAAGGTGAGGTCCAGACGCCCACTTTTAGTTCTAAATGTGACATAATGGCACGTTTTCCTAACTTGGTCTGAGGGGAGGGAGTGTGTGGAAAATCAGTTTCTCTGTCAAAGTGGAAACACGTGCATCTGGCAGATGTTGTTCTTCTCCAAATTTCACCATCTACTGTCATACTGTTTAACACACAGACAAATAGGTGGCTTCCCCCCCGATGTGTATCCTATATTCCCCTTCCCACGAAGGAAGGCAGACCTTCAAAACTATCCCAAAGCAAGAGAAGGCTGCTACAGATCACCGAGCTTTCAGTCTCTGTATATTTTGTATTTTTACATCTTATTATTGTTGCAGATAGTTGTATCCACTAGCCCCCTGGGATAAGGTTTGGCCTATTTTTCAAGAGCAACTTGAAGATTAGGAGGTGGGAACAGATGGTTTTAGTCAAAGCCTTTTAAATCAGTTCCAAAGTGTAATATTTTCACATACTCCCCATTCTTACCACCCATATAAAAAAAAAAGAAAAGAAAAGAACTTAAATCAAAAAGTGACAGAAAAGGAAAAAATGATGAAACAGACTAATTGATTCAGTCTGGCTTTTGTACTTTAACTTGGTAAGTTTTAATAAGTAATGAAACACCCAATCTACTACACTTGTACTATTACCATTACATTTAGCACATGACTTGACAAATACTTGAAATCTTTAGCATTATTAATATATAGAAAATAGCTTTGATGGCATTCCAAGTAATTAATCTGTGCCACACAATGCAACTAGGTGTTATAAGAACGCAGTTCAACATGCATAAAGTATGGTATCTAAAGAATAACAATTTAATAAACAGTTAACAGAGCACTCTCTTCTGCTATCCTATCTCTTAATAATTTCATGTGTCTTGTATAACAGTTTCCCACATAGTGTTATAAAGAAACAAACCAGGGAAAAGCAAAAACATAAAAGTTAGGAGGTAAAATACACCTGATTAACAGTCAAAAACAACAGTGCAGATAGTATAGCCTCCAGATTTCATTGCCTGCCAGGCAAGCAATTTCTCACTTTAAACACAGCATTTTAAAAATAATTACAATATGTTCCTATGTTAAGAGAAATACAGTAATTAGAACCCTGCGGGAAAACTACCATTTTACAAAGATCCTTTAAATCACAGTCATCGACAAAATAACTATCTCCCTATTGCCCTCTCATTTTCAATCACAATTTCTAAAGCAAAGGTGTTTAAAACTAGTTCTAAATGTTACATGACAGAATGGACAAATACACTACTACATGTACTAATAGCAATTTCAGTAAAGGAAACAAACTGTGGGCAGGCCACTATAGACTGTCAGGAAAAAAAAAATCTATACACTTAGTTTCCCCTTATTTATAGGTTATGCTTACAAATAATCACATCTGTGCTTCATTTTTAAAATGCATCCACTTGATTTATAGCAAGTATTTTTACAGTTTTATAACATACTGACAAAAATGATATCTTAAATGAGCAAATTCAATTTAAGCAAGTATATAGTTTCTGATTTTATGCAAATCTAATCAGGTTGTACAGATTGCTTTATGTAGACTGAAACCTAAAGAAAGCAAAAAATTAGCACTAATTCATGAAGATCAAGAATCCACAGGCACCACAAATGCTGTGCAAACAGCGGTCCAATTAAAGCCAAGAAAAAACACGTTAGAAAACTCAGTCTGAAGTGAGGTGTCTAACAGTGTATTAGTGGAAGTGAATCAAAGATAAATTTCCACTTAACTGCTTCACTTAAATTATGTTCTAACATTACAGCATGATACTGCCATCCAGAAGAGATGTTATAACCACAGCAGAGCCCACTTAGGGTTGAGAAGATGCGTGAAGTAGCTGCCTCTGTGCTGGAGGTCTTGGAAAAATATATTCAATACAGCAGGTAGAGATTAATACACCGATGAACCAAATGGCACCTAAGCAAAGGTCTAGTGACAGCCAGGTTTCCACACGCCCACGTGCACCTTGGGATCTTCTTTTCAAACTCATAGGCATAGTGAATGAAAGCCACTTCAAAAAGTTTAAAAGTTATTTGTGAAGTTTTGATTCATAACAACATTTAATTACGTTATGGAAAAAGTTCCTCCTCAAATAATAAAGACAAAATGTTCATCCTTCCACACCCCACATAAAACCAAAAGTGCCTGCCTACTTAAAAAAATCCAACCATAAATTAAAATTTAAGCTACACTTAATTAAGGTTCAATTGCTTCCTTGCCTTAAAACGTAATTATGTTTTCAATATATTGTTCTTGTGACCTTTAAATCTTCAAATTATTTTCACTCCATGGCATTAGGAAGCCACATGTTTCACTTTGTTAACAGTGCAGTTTGTGAACATGTTAACATCTAACAGTAAATATGCATATGTAACATGTCATTAAGAAAGATACCCCTCCTATAAAAATGTTAACATTTGCTTACAGAAGCAAAGTCAACTTTAATCTATACTTGTTGACAGAAAGGATAATATATTGCAGACAATTCTGTTTTATCCATGGGTCTCACTATATTAAACTTTCTTTTACTTCCCCTCCCCCCTACTCTTTTGTTTTAAAGCAAACCATTCTTGGGTTAAAAATATTTCAGCTTTATTAAGGAAACCACAGAACCAACGGAAAAATTGCCCTGTGAATGAGGACAGGTTTTCATGCCAGATAATGTTACATGTATTTTTCAACCATTAAATTGCAACAATATTACTGTTCTTAGATTACTAAATCTACACTGACACTATCATAAATTACGTCTATTGATCAGCTGCATGTCATTATTGTGAAATTTTGATTTCAATATGACTTGATGCTAATCATCAGATTTCCAATTATTTCTTTTAAGTTGAAGCATTGGAGAGAAAGTTCAAGTCATTTGCTTTGATTTATTTAGTATAAAGAAAGAATACCCTACACTAATATTTATAGGAGAATTCTAGTTCAGTACCTTAACCACAAATGTAAGGCAACGAACTACAAGTAATAAACTACTTACACAATTTAAACAAGGTTAACAGTATGCAATTCTCCAAAAACTACCCAAAGTTTTGGTCTTCAACTGACTTGTATGGCATTCTTTTAAATCTTAATTAGCATCCAGCATTTACAGTCCAACCTTCTAACACATATTTCTCATCACTAAGCTATTTCATAAAAATAACGCAACAAATATAGTAACGCTGTAAGATGCAATTACTCACTGGAATTTGCAACATTCGGCAATGATACTCTGATGCATCTAAATGTGACAAGACAAAAAATGCACAGCACCTAGAAATACTGATATCTGAACAAAGTATTAGACACAGAACAGTAACAAAAACCTGCAAGCAAGAAATACTCCCAAGCACTGCAGAGAATCCCGTCCAGGGACAGAATCCTGGCCCTGCAGATCAGACCTCACAACAAGCCAATCGGTCCCATTTTCTTCCACTAAAATATTCCTGAAGCTGGTTGTAATAATCTAGTACATGAAAAAAAACTGAAAGGTTTTACAGAATTTCTTGCGTCGTATGTTTGAAAAGAATTCTCATTTATCAGCTATTTACATACCATATTGTTTCAATTAAGTTGTACCTTTTGAAATCTGCAGGAAGAATTATATACCATTTTATTTCAGACAAAACTTGCAAGGACTGCTGCTACAATTAAAGTTTATACATGGAAGAGATTACAGTATAGAACAGATAAGTATTATAAATAATTAGCATCTTAAATTATCCTCTACTCGATGCAATTTTTAGACTCTTTTTCAGCGGAATTGGCATTTTAGATAACGTGGTTTTAGTAAACTAACTGAATCTTTTACTAGCTCCATAGACTCAGGTGTGCTGAATGTATGCAATGTTTTCAGGAGCATTTTTTAGAGCTTTGCAATTAAATTTTACTGCCCAGCTAACTAAATACATAGGCTGCATATGCCTTGTAATTAAAATACATAATTTCTGGAGGATGTTCTTTGCCACACTGGAGTTTTAGAGACAAGTCAAAGGAAAAATATTACACCAACATAAAATTAGAAAAGCTCTGCAGAACTCACAGCTTGTTACACAAACACACACACACAGCTTTAAAAAATTTCAAGAATATTAAGCATATTAAAATCTTTAAAGCAATGCTTCAAACTTCTAGCATCCTTTAATTTGCTTTTACATCCTTGTTTGATGCTGTATCCTTTGTTCTGATGCTATGCCAGTGAAATTGCATCACCATGAAGCAACATTATGCAAGAACGGTTGGCTAAAATTAAAATGCTCTTTCTCAGCATCACACAGTTACAGGAAAAATGCAGTTCAGGCATTCACAACGCAATTATGCAAGCCAATAGATTCAGTAAATACTTAATGAAAAAATAAGGTAATGGAAAGCTAGTATGGATAGCTGTACAGGAAGATAAACCACCAGACTGCTGCTCCTGTTGCTCTAACGACACTTTTGGAGTCCGAGTCTATTGCCAAAGATGCTTGATACAGCTCCACTTCAAAAAAGTCAGAGCGATAAAAGCTGATAGAAGCTGAGGAGTTCTTCATGCAATGGCAGACAGTACTGAACTTTAAAAAAAAGTTTTTCCAAACAATCTGCTGTTATGTAAATATACCTAACTTCTCTGCAAAACAAGTGGCGTGTTAGGGCACAAACACTGATAAAGATGTTCTCTCTCTCCAGACCCAAGTGTTTCATACAAGCAGGGAACGCTCAGTTGTTCCTAAGTTACAGCTCTTCATCACCTCTGAAGAGAACCGAGAAATTTCCTGAATAACTGCTTTCTGCCTGCTAAAATATATCACAGCAGCATCACAATAAGATTAAACTGCAGCAACGCTATTTAAACCAATCTGATTCCTAATTCAGATGGATGATCAATAAATACCAGATGTACACTGTTTACAAAGTAAACAATCGTCTCATTCACAGGAGACACTCGGTTAAGACGCAATATTCTATACAGATTCCCTCAAGATCATTGCTATAAACAGAAAAATGAACACAACATCAAGTGATCCTAAACATCCCAAAATGACAACTTTTATTTTTTCCTAACCAATATATTTTTTCAACATGGCTAAATTGAACAACCATGTCTATTCCCAACATCCACAAAATTTATTGACACTAATGAAGTAGCAAAAAAATCTCGTTACAGTTCTGGAAGTCAAACAAATTATGTTTCATCTTCAGTTTCTAAAATGTTCAAGGAAAAATAGAAACTTGTGTCCATGGACTACTGTAACAGTGGAATTAGTCCCTGCTGATATGTGTCCTGTCACTCCTGACCACGCAGCCGTTCTAAATCACAGGTTCTGTGAGCTTAAACGTGCACGTCTCACTGCAACAGTTCTTTGACAGAAATGTTTTGTGTGCTTTAAGTTCCCTATGCTGTTTTACGCTCTAAGAAAACAAGCAAAACCATTTTTACCCCAGAAAGTATTTTATTTCTCGTTTTGCATGCCTGTAAAACATACCGAGTAGCTTTTAGACGCACAGTGCATTTCTTCCACAGACGAAGGAAGTCGAGAGGATACACATACATTTTTAAAGCTGCATAAACCACAAAGCCAAACTTACACAGAACAAAGAACAAATCTAGCGTTACTCAGCGAGAAGACTAGAAACATGCACACACACACACACCCCAGCAGTCCTAATAATGCTAAAGGAAAAAAAGAAATACTGCTTTGTTATGCAAATACACCATTTCAAAATTGAGAAAATTAAGTGATGTCATTCAAGCTAATATCCTTACCTCAATGGAAAAGAGGCAAGAGACAACAACAATCCTCCCTCCCCACCAACCCCCTCGCAAACATTTATTTCAGTGAGGTTTGGCTTAAATAGGAGTCTGTAGCACTTAGCCCCAAGAAGAATTAGAGAGAGAGTTTTGGAACTACTTATTTTAAAAAGTTAGCATTTGTTCTGCCAACCTAATTTATCTGAATAATCAGTGCAATGCATGTATTATTGCATATTCACAGATTTTTCATAGATTCCATTTCTAGTGTTTAGGACAGCGACTTGGTAAGTGGTTTCTAAAAATATAAAGATACAACCATGTTCTTTCTTCCAAGAATTTAATAAGCCTCCATGGAAGCGTGTTCAGAGGCACAATAAAAATTTTAACACATGATACACCAAATTAATTTAATACTTAGCAAGAGGAAAAAATGGATTAAGATGGTTTCATACTATTACTCATCCAACAAATCACATCCATTTCCTTCATTTAATAGCAGTGCTTTACTAGTGTTCAAATAGCAGATATTGCATATGATTGTTATAGCAATGTTTTTCTTAAATTGCCAGTTTCATTTTAAGACATTAAATAAAAATTAAAAAACCCAAACCAAAACACATGCAGACCCATTCATCCAGCTGCATGAACAGTAATTTAACCATAATGAAAAAGCTCCAGAAGTCAGAGCTATTATATTAGCACTTTCTATAGTGTATGATGGACAATACTGAAAATCACCTACACTCCCATAGACCTGCGTTACCCTCTGATCTCAGTAAATTGTAGCAGCTAGCGTGAGTTGCAACACTTCAAAGTGAATCAAATACGCTTTTCTTTGAAACTGCAATAAATAAGTTACACGGTGGTTTGGTTTTCTTACTAGCCTGCTGAAGGGGGTGGATGGACCACTAAAATACCAAATTTCAGAAAAAGAAACATTATATGAAGAACAAGTTGTTATCAAAGTAGAAACCTGCCAGGTATCACCAAGTTGTTGTAGTAATTTTTCAGGCAACTGGGTTAAAAAGCATTTGTTTACAGAAAGTAAAACCCTAATGAGGTCCATCAGAAATATAAACGGTAAAGCTAATGCTCAGCCAGGATGGCTGCACTCAGAGTTGTAACAGAAATAAAATGTTTTGTAACTTTAAGATAGCACCCCATATTGACTTTTCCAGCCTTGACATAATTTCTAGACTGCTCTAGTCACACTATAATAATTTCTCAACTTCTTTTCTACTCTCCTACTATGATATCTTGAAATCCCAGGGCTTGAGCAATCATTGACATCAAAGCCTTCAATTCCACCTTTTATTTTGGAATCATCCTACTACAAAATTTTGGATGCAGATGAGCATACAACAAAATATGTTAATGCCTAGATGACTGCAACTATTTTGCAGCCATTAATTTTGTACTTAATAAATACTAAGTCAGACACTGTACTACTTTTATTAATCAAACACTACTAGAGACAGATCTGCAGCTTGACTCATTTTAACAGCAAATCTAATTTTGGGGATCAGAGCAAAACAGACTGCAGCTCTTTTTAGAAAAACGCTGACATTTGAGCAAACCTTACCAAAGAATGCTTGCCTGATTGAGGACTGACATTTCCTTTCTCTAACTTGCTTAACTAAAAAATAGGCATTCTAGCCAACTTCTACAGTACCCCAAGGCAGCTGTATATCACTTTCAGTTGCAACTTGTGAATACTTTCTTTTTCTTCCTGTCTCTTTATTTTGACATGCATATTATGTTAGCTGATTTCAATCATGTTGCATGAGTGGATGACATACCTTAAAAGATTAAGTTTTGCCACCTGGGACTATTCCAGAAATTCAGTACTTTATAGCATCTCATACCCTTCTTCATCCTCTATGCGCCCGCATTATCAATAGTAGCTTTCTTTCTTATTTTATGCCTAACGACAAGTTGTTCAAGACTGCCGTTGATACAAGTCAGCTTGAAGTGTCATTCCCCTCTTATTCCCATTACAGGATGGAGCTGCTCCATTGTGTACAACGCTCTGCTGCCATCTATTTGACACAAGAAATACAACGCTGCGAAGGCCGCAACTGGCTTTGCCTTCCCTTTCCCCCAGCTTTCTCTTCCCCTGCAGCAGCTGTTAGAAGAAAACTACCAGGGAAGTTTCCGATCACTCCTCCCCTCTCATGCCCAGATGCAGAAATCTCTTCAGCAATTACTTTTGCACTTAAAAATAGCTACGATTACAGCAGAGATTTGGTTATTGAAAATAAAAATAGAATTATATAATAAACCACTCTTCTCTAAAAAGGGGGTCCAATTTAACAACCCTCTTCCATTTATAACCTCAAACAAGAGGCTAGTTCTAAAGCTTGCTTTGAAGCAATTATTTTAAAATCTGTAACTTAATTATATAGCAACAGAGCTCACCGAGGGCTTGATTTCAACAACTATCCAAACCTAAGTGGGGCCATGGCATTGAACGAACATGGATTCGCCGGCCATCCCCCTTCACTACACCAGGCTTAAAATTCAGAAGTCAGTTAGGAAGTCAAATCACAGACCCTTAAAGCAGAAACCACACACAAAGCATGAGATGAAGGAGGTGGTACTTCATCCGTCATCGGGGTCACAAAGATAAACACCACTTCATTCATCACATCGTTCAGCCTACTTTGTATGCGACTGCACAACACAGGAACAGCAGCTAAAAAAAGTCCCTAACTTGCATTTGTAAAACATCATGCAGGAGACACCTACTGAAGCTGCAAAAAACTCAAAAGGAATGTGTAATCTTCAGTTACAGATTCATGGCAGCATACATTCTGCTCTTTAATTACCAAGCCATATGGAAAAGTCCTGTTTCAGGGCTCAGTCTGGTCCTTTTCACATCCCTGATTAAGTACTCAAATACTTCATTTTTTTACATGGTTGCTTTCCCGATACACTTAAGTAACATATTGGTAGAAATGTGCTTCAGCATTTACCCTTGAAATGATCCATAAGAAAAAACAACAAAATGAGAGGTTAAAAAAAGCAAAAACATAGCAAGGTATTCACACAAACTATAAATAAGGTCACTGTGATACAAAGAGCATACGAACTCTTGTGCATTTTTCTATAGAGGGGGAAAAAAACACCCTACCTCAGAGCAAGGGTAGGGAGAAAAGGAGGGGTTTTCTTGAGGGAGGGAGGGGGCAGGTAAGGTGAAAATGAGAGAGATGGAATAGGAGATCACAGAGGTAATACCAGCCTGCAGCAGAAGTCGTGAGAGATCTTCTGTGGTACTAAAACATACCCATAAACGTAACACCTTCATTTTCTCATTGGTATTGACATAAATCGTACTTGGTTTGGGGAGCAATTTCTTAATGCTTGTATTTGCTAATACATACTAGTACCACTGAGTGCGTTATTCCATTGTTCTTTTTATGTATTCATAACACTTGCAGCCATAATACATATATTTAACTATTAAAGTTAATCCATTTAGTAAAATTAATAGTTGCACTAAGTTCCTTAGTAACGCTTGGTTTTAAATCTATTTAGTCTGACAATACAAGCTGCAATTACAAAGATTGTGTAAAGTTGCCATAAATATTTAGTGGACCAAGTGAAGAGACATACAAAATTCCAGTTGCTAGCTATTACTGGAATTACCTTTCTTTCTAGGCCACACACAAAATCTGTTTGAACAGGTACTGCAAGTGTTATATTAAAAAAATTGCCCAGAATAATTCAAGTGTAAAATTACCTAAAACCCGATTGCTTAAAAGGAATTAGATTACTTAAAGTGTTTAAGCTACACGCAGCAGAACAACACACAGAAGCATTTGAAAGAAACACTTGAGAGGCTTATTCTGCCCTCTGGTGCACTCCATCCCACAAGGACACAGCATCCTGCACAAAACCCAGGAAAGCATCCAAGCAACTCCAACAGCCTGAAGTTAAAGCAGTTAAAGGGTGTGCGGAGCTACATTAAGACTGTTCAGCACCTTACAGCATCATACCCTGGATGATACCGGCACAAGCAAAAGCAGTAAAGCATTCTGCAGGACAGAAGGTAGCCCACCTAATTTTTATTCCTTTGTATTTACGGCAGAGAGCCTAATTACCCTGGCTAAGGACCAAGACCCCACCATGTAAAGCACTATGTAAATACAGAATTTGCTGGTTTGCGTAACAATTTCCTAGTGAGGCTGTGCTCACGAGGCTGGTGTTAGGAGCTGCCACCACCAGTAAACAGATGGCAGGAGACAGACAGGTACCCAAGCATGCCACAGAACACGGTACCACCGGCCCACGCAGGGATCCTACGCTAATCAGAGGCAAGCTGGGACAGTAGGTTCCATATTTATAGTCTTACTATAGCACAAATCAGGTTTGGAAAGTCACTTTTTGGCTAATAAAATGAACTGCCATACATGCTAAATTGGAAGTAATTTGATATCATCTTGCGACAATAAAATATTCTATAAAGCATAACTATAAAATTCTCTAACTCCATAAAACTAAGGTCTGTTAGGCTTATTTTTGCCTATGAATAAGTCTTACTACATCTCTACAGAGTGCTGCTAATATTCTTTACAATTAACTAGATTAGATCTTGTTACTCTGAGCAGCTAAACTGCTTGTTTTACAAAACACAAAAATCCATTAATTTTCTCAGAAGGTGTGAGCTTCTGTGACATTCATAACAAGCTTAAAACCTATGCAATAATATAACAGCACAATGCATACTGAACAATAAGAACGACGAGGTACAGTACCTAAATAAAACATTTATTATGCAAGCTGTAATGCACAATTCTAAGCCTTGTTACTAATGCAATAATGGAAAAGCTTTACAATTAATTCTTTGAATTATTTAGCCTGCAGTTTCATATAAGCAAGATTGTATCACATTAAAAAAACAACTTTCACCATGAGGAAGCATTGCAGGATCGGAACCAAACCAGGTAAGTACACAGTTAGCACATAAACACATAAGTAGCATCATTAAGATTACTGGCTGGTATTTCTGTGTGATAAAATCCACCCTACAAACTAGCAGGGAACGTTCCTGTTTAACACAGACTACAATACTAAAACACGTCTCCAGCGCAAAAGAACTATTTTCAGAACTAACCTACCAAACAGACAATGGCAGCAATCACTAGAAGCTATTTTACTTCAGTGTTATTGAGATGGTTAAAAATAAGCCAAACCAAATTGAAGGGTTTTCAAAATAAGGATCCTAATAGAAAGCTGTTCTGTAAAGAGGGCACATTCCCTAATCTGGCTATTGAATGGCACAAGGACAGACCTTGACAGGATCCCAGAAATCAACAACCAGGGAGACTTCAGTTCTCGGTTCTGACTTAGTTCTGGGATAAGTTATTTAAGCTTATGCCTTGACTTTCCTCATAGCTAAGTACTTACTGGATACATGCAGTGAAGTACCTTCTTCATATGAGACTGCCTCAGAGTGACACCATCCTCTCCCATACAGGCTTTCTCATATAACATTTTCAACTATACTAACTGCATGGATAGAAGGGCGATGAGGGAAGGGGACTGCCCCTGTAATATCATTGATAAAACCTGCAGGAGAAAGTCAGCAATAGATATTTTTTAATTATTTGATTCACTTGTGTCCTAAACAGAAGGATGCCAGCTTCCATGCCCTGACCCAAACACTGCCTTCCTCACCATAAAGTTGCACAGCACCATCTCCCCCCAGCAATTGTTCATAACCACAGTTACAACCATAGCAAGAAGCATCCCATAAGAGACTATGGTGGGAAATGAAAAAGAAGGCCCATTTCCTATAGGGTTCACGCTCCTCAGACCAGGAGTCGTCCAAGGACGCAAACAGGCTTTACAACATGACATAGTAGTAGATAAAGTTTTCTTTGGATAACAGAAAGAAACCTCACATTCATAGATCCTGGTCCTCACGAGGGACTTTCACCATCCTGACATCTGCTGTAGGGACAACACAGCAGGACACATGCAATCCAGGAGGTTTCTGGAGTGCAATGATAACCTCCTGACATGTGTGATTGAACAGCTCACAAGGGGAAATGCTATGAACATCCGATTCTTACAGTCAAGGAAGAACTGGTCAGGGCAGCCTTAGCTGCAGTGATCATGAGATGGTGGAGTTCAGGACCCTGAGAGAAGGGAGCAAGATAAAAAAGCAGGATCACAATCCTGGACTTCAAGACAGCAGGCTTTTGCCTGTTCAGAGATCTGCTTGCTAGAGTACCATGGGATACAGCCCTGGAGAGAAGAAGAGTCCACAAGACCTGGCTAATTTTCAAAGATCTCCTCCTCCAAGCTTAAGAATGGTCCATCCTGACAAGTATGAAATCAAGCAAAGGTGGCAGGAGGCCTACAGGATGAATAAGGAGCTCCTGACCCAAGCATAAAAAGGAGATGTATAAGAGGTGGAAGCATGGACAGGCAACCCAGGAGGAATACAAAGAGAATGTTCAAGTAGGCAGGTATAGAGGTAGGAAAACCAAAGCCCGTCTGGATTTGAATGTGGTGAGGGACATGAAGGGCAGCAAGAGCTTCTGCAGGTCTATCGGTAGCAAAGAGACAATCAGTGAAAATGCGGGCCTGCTGCTGAACAGGGCAGACAACCTGATGACAAAGGACGCTGAAGAGGCTGAGGTATCCCACATCTTCTTCACCTCTGTCTTCACTAGTAAGGTTGACATTAAGAAATCACAGGTCCCCGAGACCCATGAGAAAGCCTGGAGCAATGAAAACTTACCCGTGGTAGAAGATGATCAGGGGAACATTTATACAAAGCAGACACACACCATGAGACCTTGTGGGATGCATCCACGAGTGCTGAATGAGTTGGCTGATGCCATTGCGAAGCCACTCTAGTAAGGTCATAGCAATTAGGGAAGGTTCCTGACAACTAGAAGAACGGAGATGTCACTGCTATCTTCAAGGAGGATCTAGGGAACTACAGGCTGGTCAGCTCACCTTGATCCCCGGGAAGGTGATGGGGCAACTAATCCAGGAAACCATTTCCAAACATATGAAGGACAATAAGGTGATTGGGAGATGTCAGGCATAGATTTATAAAGGTTGAAATCATGCCTGACCAACCTGATAGACTTCTACGATGAGATGACTGGGTTGGTGAATGAAGGAAGAGTAGGCTAGATAAGTGGACAGTGAGGTGGATTGAAAACTGGCTGAACTGCTGGGCTCAGAGAGTTGTGATCAGTGGCACAAAGTCCAGCTGGAGTCCAGTCACTAATTGTGTACCCCAGGGGTACACAATGACCTTGACAATGAGATAGAATGCATCCCCAGCAAGTCTACAAACATTACAAAATTGGAAGGAGTGGTTGATAACGCCAGATGGGTATACTGTCCTTCAAAGGGACCTCGACAGGCTGGAGAAATGGGCAGAAGGAATTTCCTTGAAGTTCAACAAATGGAAGTGTGAAGTCCTGCAACTCCAAAGGAATGACCCCATGCACCAGTACATGCTGGGGGCTGACCAACTGAGAAGGAGCTTGGCAGAAAAAGGCCTGGGGGTCCTGCTGGACACAAAGTTGACCATGAGCCAGCAAAGAAGGCCAACAGCATCTTCAGCTGCATTAGGATAAGTGTCACCAGAAGATCAAGAGAAGTAATCTTTTGCCTCTACAGTGCTGAGTGGTGAGACCACCGTGAATTCTGGGCTCCCAGTACAGACGCAACAGACCTGCAAAGGGCCACAAAGGGCTGAAGGATTGGAGCATCTGTCAGATGAGGAGAGGCTGAGAGAGCTGGGTTTGTTTAGCCTGAAGAAGGCCCAGAGGGGGATCTGACTGATGTGTATAAAAATACCTGATGGGTGGTGGGAAGAGTAAAGATGACTGAGACAGACTCTTCTCAGTGGTATCCAGTGACAGGGGGTGAGGCAATGGGCACAGATTGAAATACAGGAAATGCCATTTAAAAATATGAAAAAGTTTGTGGTGGTGAGTGTTGTTTTTTTACTGTGAGGGTGATGGAACCGCACGGGTGAGGGAACAAGTTGCTCAGGGAGGTTGTGGAGTCTCCATCCTACTTCAAACTTGACTGCACAAGGTCCTTTGCAACCTGCTCTAGCTGACTCTACTTTGAGTAAGGGGGTTGGACTAGACAGTCTCCAGAGGTCCCTTCCAACTTTCAACCATTCTCTAAAATTATATGATGTAAACTTTTGCTTGTGTATTTCAAGTTTCCCCTCCCTGCAGCAATCCCACTTGCCCACCACCCAGCATGCAAGCTATAACTTCAGGATGCAGCAGAGACACGTGAGCACAGGTTTTTACATAAGTTGGAATTTTCCTCCATAGGCTCTGAAGACCTTGTTGCTATTTTTTTGTTTCTTCATCTCCCCTGCTGCCACTTCACCCTCCATGCAGCATGAAAACAGACATCGTCACATTAACAGGCATGGGTTTGAAATCAATTACTAGTTCATAACGTTTGGTTCACAGTAATTAGGGGTCAGTATTTGATGCAGATAAAACCACAAAATAATCAGAAATGAGTAAGTTCTTTAATTTTGCCAGCATAGGGAACGAGGAGACTAAAGGTTTCCGAAGACTGAGAGCCTTCTCTTTGGAGAGCACAAAAGTACAGAAGGAAAAATGGAGGAGCTAGATATAAAGCTGAATTCAATAGACAAGTGTAAAGGGATCCTTACTCGAGTGAGGGGTTATATGCTAAAAGCCCCTTGATTTTTACATTTCACCTTTCAGCTAGCAGTAGTAGGATTTCCTTCTTAAAATTAATTCCTGCATGGCTCCAAGCACCCATATGTCTGCAAGGACTTAAAAGTAAATTAGAACTTTAATATCCCCTAAACTAAAGAAGAAAAAAAACCTGTATGCATCTTGCAAGGTGAAAAAAAACAAACTGAACATTTACTGGGTTTTTAAATGTAGTTACACGCAAGTAAGGTTTTACTCTTCAGTAATACATCCATGCTGCATATGTAAGGAACAGCTATCACAGAAAAGTAAACCCATTATTTTCATATCTCATAAAACACATTCGCTATAAAATTTCTGGCAACAAATGCCAACAGTAAGTAGGCAAAATAACCTTCTACTACCCAGTACAATTTAAAGAAGTAATCTGAACAACTGTGGCTATCCACACTACAGCCAAATGGGATTAGGCTATTTAATACATGACTACTAGGATAGCAATAGCAATAAAACCAGAGCCATTTCTTCAGGCCTACATTTAACTGCTCAGTACAACACACTTCGAGTGCTGAAAGCAAGAGATCTTTTACTACAGTTACACTGCTTTTTACTTCAGAAATTTATAAAAGAATATTTACCAGCTTCACCAGTTCAATACAACTCAAGACAAAAAACCTTACAGCACAGTCAAATACTGATGAGATTGCTTGTCCCTCAGAAAAAAATAGATATGAACTTGTAACTATCTACGTGTGTGCATTTACTTAAACACTGTGCAAGAAGAGACATTTATACCATTTTAGACAACCTAGCATTCGTATAATTGATTTTCAAGACATTCAGAGAGGGATATGAGTATAGAGTTATAGATAACAGAATTTAGATTAAGCCATCTGCATGCTACCTACACACAGTAATAGATTATTATTTAGAATCAATATACTGTAAACAATCACTCCCATGAAACCTAATTAAATGAAAACAAATCATGGTCAGCACACTGGATTCCCAAAGCACCAAAAGCCAAAGCAGCAGGACGTATAAAGACTGGACAGAGAAAATGAGGCTAAACTGTTTACTTAGTAACGATGAAGTGAATATGCTACTGTTTTCTGAACATCCAATGGAGAAGCTACAGTGTGGAGAACTAATCCCCATCTCTCACCAAAACAGACAGGAATGCACAC
>NW_008825071.1:389630-404468 GCF_000699105.1 Pygoscelis adeliae | reverse complement strand
ATGATATCATTCTAAGTTTACTGTTTTTAATAAGGAGCAAGTTTCAGTCTTCTCTCACTTTCTCCCATGTACGAGATCAGATCAGCCTCTCAGTGACCTACTTTATGAGTCATATTCCTCACTATTTATGATTCAGAAAAACGTCTTCTCTGACAGTATTTCCCAGACTACTGTGGGTTCATTCCAAGAACCAATTTCATCTTCATTGGTTTCCTACAGGAAACCAGACCAACTTCCTATTATTTTATTTTCCTTCATTTCAGCATGGCTCACAAACTAACTGGAAGTGAGAGCGATAGAAAACTTTATTCTGCATAAACACAAGCCAACATAAACACCACCAAAAAATACTGAAGACGTCACTGGTTCAAAGTCACCAGAATGTGAAGCAAGCTAAGATTAGAAGTTCTTTTCCCTCCTTCACCAAACATGATGCACACAGCAAAACCAGTAAGTTCACATAACCAAAGTTTAATGGTAAGAGCTGTTCAGGTCTCTGGTGAAGACATTCACCCCTAACAGGTGGCCACGTTCTACTCCCTCTTCTAACACTGGGAATTGTTTTAAAATGGTAAGCACTGTTGGACTGCATTTAAATCCCATCGATACCATAGTCAAGTCCCCCAACCACCTCAGTCAACAGACTTGGGGTGCCTAGATTCTCTCCTCAACTGCAACAACAGAAGTATTAATGGAGATGCTAGAAAGCATAAGCAGCACACCCTGAAGAAGTCCCTGAAGACTTCCAATAGGACTTCTAACATTGCCTAAGTATTGGCCTGCTGCATTCAGGCTAGCTTTTGAGAGAGTCATTTTGATGTCTCCTTATTGTGCTCCAAGGCACATTCGATCTCCAAAAGCCAAGGCTCTGTGCCAGATCTGCGTTGGCTCAAAATGTTCATGCAGTGAGATACCGGAGGAATAAACTTTCCCAGAGCACACGGTAGTGTCATGCAAGCACCTATAGCAGCATCACCACCGCCACCCCTTCATGCCCTCCCCGTGCTGTGATTTGAGCTGTTGGCAGCTGCAGCAGCCACATGGAGATAGTTTGGGACTAGAACATTAGTACCATGCTAACACCACCTAAGGGACACAAGTAATTTCCACGGAGATTGTTATCCAACGCACTAGTTCAAGAAAAGAAATGCTGGAACACCTAGCTGTGGACTGCAAATACCCAGCAAGGTTTGCTGGCTCAGGTTTCACTCTGCAAAGCAGCAGTTAAATTGCCTTCTGGACCAAAGCTGCCCTTGGACTCATGTAGCCTTGTTCTTATACTGCTGTACCTAAGCTAATAAACCCAGAGTCATGTTCAGCACAGAGCAAACTGGATAATCCAATCATGCAAGCAATTTAAAAGCAAAATTATTCTCATTTCATCTCTATATTCAGCTGCTTGCCTTGTCAATAACTGCAGTCTTTCAACACGATTTCCTCTTGCTGGGTTTTGAGACTTACAGAGTGATAAGGAACAACACATTGCTCTTTGTAAGAAGGCTGATTTACAAAACTAAAACCAAACTGATTTTCATGAGGCTTAAAGGCTCCTTCAGTTCTCACCTCAAGAGAGGCCAGGGAATATTGCCACTTAAGAATACTTTCACATTGCACACCGTAAGGACAGGACATATGACTGACACACAATTTATTTCAATGACAATTTGCTACCTGGCCATCAGTTTCAGTTTATAATCATGAAATGAAGCATGAATGAAGTTTCTGCAAGTAAATAGAGGTCACCTGTTTGTAACCTGAGCTTTTCCATGATATAGCAGTGTAGCTTAACATATGTAAAACAAATTAAAATTATCCTCTCTACTATTCATTTGCTTTCTTTATGATGCAGCAGTACTTGCCAGGGTCAAGTTACTCATCGTCAACAGGTGTTTTTTGTTTCAGTTTCTATAACTTGATTTTTCAAACCCAAAACCCAGAAATGTTATAATACTGCAAGTAGTAGCAAAGCTGTTTTCTCTATTTGTAGGTCACTCTTTCAAAGAATACCACCTGCATGAAAACTGGTATAGGCGAAGCCTTTCTAGAAGTGACGCACTCAGATACACGTGTTGATTTCAATGCAAACGGAATAATGTGGTTCTAAGCGCTGTTTGGCCTAACAACACTGCATAACTTCTCCACTAGGACTGATCAGCAGCAAACTCTACAGCACAAGTTGTTTCATACGGTAGAAAAATCAGATTTTTAGATGTGTGGATTTTGTTGATAATGACAATTTCACCTCACTTATTCTGACATCTCAATATACATTCAGTAGCTAGACTCATGCAGTAATTCAGCACCACAGCAAACACAGCTATCTTGATTTAAGGCAGTGTTTACCTGTCAAAGGTAGCAGTTTTTAAAACGGCTATAAACGCTGCAGTCTAAAATAATCAAAGCAGTATACCACCACCAACGCACATTCACAATTCTCAGTGCTAGAAGCTACTCACCTTGACATGGCTTTGAGCTCCCAGGTTGTATATCTCAGTGGGTTTGACTTCATTAATGATCTTCACCAGGCAGGTGCTGTCCGTAAGATCACCATAGTGCAGCTTCATGTCTTCAGAGTATAAGAACACAGAATTAATACGCTTTAGTCCCAGAATAATATGGTATTATTGGTCCAAATCCTATTCCAGGTTTAAAATCCAAGTGAACTTTTATTCGAAAAAGTTAAGAGATCACCGGCTGAACAAGGTTTTGCTTGGTTTTTCTCCCTGCTTTAAGCACAAAATTTATTTCCCTGCAGGAGTAATGAATACCATTTCAGATTCTCTTTTCAATAATCTGATTTACCCAGCAACATTTACATTATTTGTTTAATAGTTCACACTTCAGTAACCCAGGTTGTATAAGTTAGATCAATGTCATATACAGAATTTCAGCCACAAAATAAAAAAGCATTATTTTAGCTTAGGCTTCCAATCTTCCACTCACAAAGGTTTTTAATAACTTCTTAAGCATACACCAATAGCTTTCTCCTCCTTCCCAAAATGCTGCACATGTTTAAGTTCCTCACTGTGAATAATTTTACAACACAACAAAAATGCCTAAGGTACCTACAAGATGAACATTTAGGTAACATTACAGTACAACCCACTGCATTTATTATTATTGTTTCTCCATTTAAAAAATATAGATACACACTGGAAAGGAATTTCAGAGAACATTGTAACTGTCAATGAAACATGCTTCATATTACACACTAAAATCTCGAATGTGGTTAGATAAATCAGTCACACAGCTGTTATTTATCCTTTCCCAACTGCTTTCTAATTTGTGTGTGAAAAAGTAGGTAAGAGCATGAGACCAGCTCCTGTTAAAATTAAAAGAGCAGGTTGCGATGGTTTATCAACTTGTCCTTGGTTTCAGGACCTTGACCTGTCAAGAAATTATTCCAGAAGTGAAATTCATTCTGACAAAACACATCTCATTTTCCTCTTATTTAAAAAAAAAATCACACCACCACACTGTTATTCACATATCTATTCAAAAAGAAAAATCTTGTTATAACTATTGATAAATTAGCTGTTTACATTTACTTGCCATATTTATACAGATTTTCATTTGATGTTTTTGACCTTAATAAATTTATGTTTATATTGCCCTATCTCCAGGAAAAAGAAGAAATTCCTATTTCAGTACAGTTTACCAGTCTTCCCATTTGACAATGATCACCACTTTTTTGGGGCTGTATCATTTACAGATATAATCAACTTGATTTTTTTTTCTTTTTATTAATCCTGAAACCAAGAAATACAAGGTTTATTACAAGAGACTACCATATGAATCCACAGTACATTTTTTAAAGTGCTGTAAAGAGATGTGAACTTTGTTTTTATTTAAGCTGTTTGGGGGCTTTTTTTATGGTTTTTTAACAGTTTAAGGCAGCAAGGAAGTAACATATCACGCAGTTCTCAGGTGTTCAGCTTTGCACATTCCTATTTAAGAGGTACTTGAGGCTCTTCAGGTTGATAAAGTGATACAGCCCAGCAGGTCACAGTATATTCTTGAAATCTGCTTTTACATCCACATTGCTTGAAAAGGACAGTTCTGAAGATACTTCAAGATCCAAGTTGAAGCTGTGGCTAACAGGTAAGGGAATGGTAACACAACTTCTTTTTAAAAGAAGAGATAACATTATATGAGGGCTGGCAAGCAGGTTATGACCCTTTTTGCGCATACACATCAATTATCCACGGTGTGGGCTGCCTTCATTGCTGCCGCCAGTTCTATACAGGCTGTGCTGGAACACCACCACGTTTCCACTTTATGGAATGCAACTGTCCTGCTTCCCAAATGAAATTCAATACATGAAACCAGTTCTGCCTGGGGGCCACAGCATGCACAAGATCCCAAATTGTTATAGGATATAACTATTTGGATATCGGTGTTAACCTGCAATCCTCAAAACTGTTGATGTCCAGACCACCTTAACTGCTGCATTTTTCTTGCAACACTAAATAGAGACCAAGAGCAAGCACCACCTAACCAATTTCTCTGATGGCAGTTACCACCTTTTTCAGGACAACTCTGTGGGCTGGTGGGAGCAGGGAAGAACCCAAATGCATCATCCTTTCTGCACCAGAAAAGAAAGCTTCCCCTAGGCAACAGGGGACCCTCTTCTTCCTCTGCTTACCTTGGCTGGGAGTTCAACAAAATCTCCCTGCCAGCTGAGCCAGCCTTTCAGAGAGGATGGAGCAGAGGACACTGTTACAAGAGGGGGCCCCAGGGAGCAGCAGCAGCTCTGTAGGAGCTTTAGAGCCTGAAAGAGCAACAGGTTCCTCTCCAGCCTAAGCAGCAGCTGAGCAGGAAAGAGGTGCCACAGCCAGGCTCCCTCCTCCTACACCAAAGACATCCAGTTCTGCCACCATCCCCAGGCCAGAGAGCAGTCTCAGAGCTTCCCAGGGAAAGGTGGGCTGCAAGCTGGGCTGAGCCAAGCAGATACCCTCCCACAACTACCTTTAATTTACAGCTCTCAAAGGGGAATGCCCATCTTAGTCTACCATCAAGTCTCCAAAGCTTCTTGTCCAAATGGCTTTTTTGAAGGGGAGCAGGGCATGAGGCTCTGTTCGTTTTCTGACTCAAAAAAAAAAAGAGGTCTTTCAAGAGTAATAGGCTAAGTGGAAAGGCTTACTAGAAATGGGGTTTATTTGGTGCAAAGATTTATAAACACAGATCAAATGTCAAAACCTTTGGGTTTTAGTAATATTATCCAATCTAAAAAACTCCTTAGCAAGCAACAGCTGGAGGGCTTACTTCAGGAAACATCTTGTTTTCCTTCTTGCTCTCCCTACTTTTTTTTTTATAAAGAGGTTCACTGTCTATGAAGATCATCATCTTGCAATGTATAATCAATTCCTCATGGGAAGAACACATAAGGCAAAGACAAAATTAGGGTTTGCTCACATCAACCATTATTGCTTCTTTGCTTCCTCCAGTACTGCCTGGAAACCCATTGTTTCCAAACAGTTTCCATGGAGCAGCCTTTCCTGAGATTCCAAGTCCAATTCCTCCTCCTCCTCCTCCCATTCATATAGCTGCATTCCTCAGTGAAAGGAAAATGAGATAAGAAGTGGGGAAAAACATTTAAGGTCTGCTTTCTTCTTCCTTTCTTCCATCCCTTTCCTTAAATGTTCCTATACATATTTATCACGATCTACATTGTCTTCTCAAATCACTTTTCATATTCACAAGATGGTCCTCACAATGCACAGGTTCCTGTTTGGTTTCTTTTTCTTCATTTTACCTTGTGAGCCATGAATGTAAGTCATGGGAAATAGTTCTTACATTGTCCTTAACAGAAGCACAGGCTTCAGTATTCTTCATGAAGATATTTTATTCAATTTTACCCCTCCCTCAATCAGATATTTTAAGGAGCAATGTACAGTAAGTAGCAACTATTCACAGCAAATACCACTGAAGTCATGTCAGAAGTTAAATATTTTTTAAAAGTTACAAGCAAAGATCAAGTGAAATCTAGAAGTTGCATTATATATTACAATTTGTTAAAATAAGGTTCTGTTTAACCATGGTGGGAAGCACACTTCAAAACACATGAGATTTATTTACGGCATGGAGATATTTAGTGTTAACAATACCTTAAACCAGACTATTTAGGACAGTGTCAGTCTACACAACTCTACAAATATGCATAGTGTAGAGAACTATATGCTTGTTAAAACGCTCAATCCTTCTGCTGAACTGGAGCCATCCAACATTTGAGCTTCTTCTCATTAAGTGACAAGTTAACCTTCTTTAAGATAAAATACTCAAACAATTTTTGCAAAGTGTACACTAAAGGTAATAACTTCAGCCTTCCAGATTATCATCAGTAACAAAGAATACAGTAAATTGTCAGCAAATTTCCAAGAGCAATGCCTTTCCTTCAGGAAAAAACAGGTAATCGTTTCCTCAGGTGCAGAAATTCAGAAGGTCCAAAGATTCATTCTTCCTGTCATCAGTAAGAACTGATCATGTCTTATTCATGCTGTCATACAGGCTGTCCCCAAACCTTCACCTCCATCAGGCACTAAGCAGCTCATGAGGAAACAGAAGCGGGGTGCTTAAGACAACTGCCTCAAAAAAAAACATTTTACTGTTCTGATATCTCAGTGTTTTCAACCTCACATAGCTTTTTGCAGGCCCAGCCTTTTTCTAATTGCTACTGCCTAGCTAATTGTGAACTGTGTTGGCATTTCTATGCAACAGAAAGTGCCTTCCTGGGCCTCCCTCATGTTTTCCCCTCTTGGTAGCGCTCACACACAAGAGTATCCATACTTTGTGTTACATTTCATCAGAGAAAAATCGTCATTTTTCTTTGAGATACAGCAGCTAGCTAACACAAGCAGAGAAAAGGGAAGCTTAGCTGTCAAGTGTTTCTGTTTGTTTGGTTTTTGTTTTAAATAACCAATCCTAAGCCAAGCACAGCTTAAAAATAACTACTCATTAATAACATTTAGGTAGAGGAAACTGGGATTCCCTTCCTGCTCCCGGGACCTTTCTCCACCCAACACATACCACAGACTAAAAAAAAAAAAAACGCCTTAAATATAAAAACAAGGTCTTACTTCCTTCAATGTGAGCCTGTGGGTTCTTATAGAGATGTTCAATCCGGCCTGTATTAAAAGAACTAGACCGACGAACGATGCCATGCACCTGGGGATTGAACAAGGAAAAATATAAAAGGAAAGTGGTAAACATTAAAAGGAAAGTGTCATCAGCATCACTCTTTTCATATACATGGGCCTAACCCTTATATCAGGTAATCAGAGCTTGTCTCTATTCCTAAAGGCAGACAGTTATCCAAATTGTAACAAAATTCTTGGAGATGAGCTCTGATGCTGCCATGTTTATGTTAGTACCCTTGAGTAGTTTCACCTTCTCCCTTGTTGACACCACTAGCAGCCCAAGCATCATACACAGTACAGAAAACACACTGAATTGCCCTAGAGCACCATCTCCTAGTGAGGGAGACTTGCCAACATTACCGGAGTTGGAGAAGCAATATGTGAATCCCAAGATAACCACTTCTCCCTGGTTGCAGAGAAGTCTTTCTGGAGCCAGAGATGACGGGCATGGAAAAAGCAGCAGCAGGAGATGGGGCTAGGGAAAGGAGAGAGGGGGCAGAGAGGAGAGAAGGGAAGAAAAAGACAAGGGGAAAGAAGGGGCAGCAGCTGCAAGGCCCAAATATATTTTAGAAAACAGCTGTTATTCACATTCTGGGGTGTTGGAAGAACAGCCAGAACAGTCAGTTCTGTTTTGTGGACTTCATGAGTCAGTGTTCTCCGGTGGGTAACAAGACACACAGGCAAGCCTAAGGCTGAAACGCAGGTTGGGAATTTCCTTTAACCAGCCACGATAAATAAGTCAGTGGAAAAACCCCACTGGTTCTGACTAACATTAAAGAAAAGCCTGTTTGTGTCTAATACATTAGAGAAATTGTTCAAACACTGATCCCGTTTCCTCCTTATGTAAGATAGCCCCATGCCTGCTGCCAAAATTCACGTTAGCTTAGGTTACCAGCTGCAGAAGTTGTGCCTGCACAAGTGAAACCAAGCTTCAGCATCTGACTGTCCTCCGCTTGTCCCTGACCTTTATTTCTGAAAGTGATCCCTTACACTTTGATGCATCCCACACTTGATTGGGTTGGGCCATCACTTTACTCTCTCACTTCATGTTAACTTGTACCTGAGAGAATATACCAGCAGGAACAGGCAGTGTTTGGGGGTTTGGTTTGGTTTGGTTCGGGGATTTTTGTTTTACACGTAATACAAGCTCTGGTTATTGACACAGAAAACACTTTTTATTCCACCTTAAGTCTGAAACTTAACTGAGTAAAAAGGTATGCACAACCGCAGAGTGAGACCAGTTTGCTGCTTTAAGAACTACACTTTGGTGGCAAGATCTCTAATAATAGCCAAATAGCTTTATCTTTACAACTTACAAGTCAAATTTATGACGCCAATTTCCTTTCATAAAATCTCTTGGGTGCCCAGCCACACAACAGGTTCACAACATACCTAGTTCTACAATTCAAACAAACTTTCCACGACTGAGTAAAATATTTGCATTTTGAGGATCAATGGGGAACTAAAAAACATGGCCCCCCAAAAGAAATTTCCATTAAGTAATGAAATTTATGAAGATAAGTTTTCAAAGTTATGTAGTTAAAAGCCCCATCAAAATAATTATTTATAGAATGTGTGGATAATTTATAGGGACATAAGGTTTACAGAGAAACACTTTCAAAAAAGGCACTTCCATAACAACTTAACTTTTGCAAAAGATGCTGGAAATATTGAGTACTCAAATTAACATCTGCTTTGCTGAGTAAAAAATCAGACTTTGCAGTTTTAAAGCATCTTTAATTATTCTAAAGAAAGCTAACTGAAGTGCTCTACCACTCTTCTAGCAAAATTAAATAATTTGGCTTAAAGTCCTGGTGAGAAACTTCTTGAGCTCTCAATTATCTATCTCTGAATGAAGTCATGCTGAAATTCAAGTTCACACAAACAATTGACCAATAAGTCAAATCCTGCCAGCTCAAAGTTTGATGAAAGATTGTGCTTGCAAGACCTTTGTGTCAGCTGAATGACTGTGATACCCAACATTTGACCGATGAGATGTGCTAAATGCAGTCACCCCAGGACTTCAAAAAGTTTCAGCAAACAAACAAATCCAGAGCGCCTGTTGCATCCAGCGATAACAAGAAAACATGCAAACCCAGCTTTTTTCTTTTTTTCTCCCACTCCTTTTTCTGGTATGCACATACAAGAGAAAGAAAACCTGCCAAATGCTTAATCCATGACAGCAATATTACCGTAAAAAAAAAAAACCTGATGAAAGGTACCTTTGTGTGCATGGGACAGGTGAAATGCAAACTTTGTGACAAGCCAAAATGTGTGCAAACTGGTTAATCTAGTTAAGAATGTAAGATCAGTGGATTTTTCTCAATAGGGCTTGATCTTTAAATAGATTGAAATTAAAAAAAGTCAAATGAACCACCTTAGTTAGGGATGCAATCAGTTATCACATGTACTCTTGTGTTTGGTTATTCAGGAACAGAGGTCTCTAACTGGGAACACTGGAAAGAATTCCAACAAATAGATGGAGAATTGAGGAACAGAAGAAAAAACCTTCTACCCAATTATTGTAACCTTTCTATTGTGGAAAGGGTTATATTTCATTTTAGTCGCAGTTAGCAGTTCCCAATTTCATTGTGGAGTAGGAGAGAGCATGTGCTTTTGCCTTTAAAGCAGCAGAAGCAACCACAACGATATCTCTCTTCCCCAAATGGAATGGAGAAATAGTAAAAGTAATCAATTTACAACACTAGAAAACCAACACGAATAAGCAGATCAATCAACAAAGCAGGAGAAAGAATGGAATAAGCAAGGCAAGATTAACCGCGTGCAAAAGCATGGAAAGCACAGACTGGCTGAGAAGAGACTTCTCACTAAGCTATGAATCAGTATTACAACGGAAGTAATAAAATCCAGTATTAGAAGGAGCATTAGCTTTTACTAAAAACCCAGAAAATACTACATTGTGGGGAGATTAATTTGACCATCCCTCTCCTTCCATTATCATTCATTTTGGAAGCATCTTTCATGACTGAGAAGGCAAACATTCTCACATATATGCCCACAACAGTTCAAAACCATCAAATCATACCATAATAATGTGATTGTTGCTTTGCTGGGCCACAAAAAAAAGACATTTTTGCCAGGGAAAATCACGCAGCAAGAAGTAAGGAATCAGACTCCCTTTATTTTAAGGAAAAGGTAAATGAAAGTTATGTGCTAAGCAAGAATATAATTATCCAAGAGAAGGGGCGGAAAGTAACACAACCAAAGTATATTTTTGGGGTTTGGGGGTGGTTTTTTTGCTTTTTAAACAGAGAAAGCAAAATGCAAGTTTTCATTGCTGGAGTATAACTGCCAAAATGAAAGGGCCTTTAGTGTGGAGAGAGACAGGGGGGAAGAGAACAAACAAGAGATTCTTATTCCTTTATGTGGCACATTGCATCATAAATTATTCCCTAATTCCTTACAGTTTTGGCTCACACAGGTCGCTGCTTATCTGAGTTGGCGGGAAACATGCAAAGCAGCTATACCCTGAGGAGAAGAGGGAATCCACCAGTGGACGTTAGATGATAAATAGTACAATAAGCTGGCATGATTACAGGCCATGTTGCACATTCCTCTCTGGACTTTTGATTTGTTATCTAGGGCTGGAGTGGAAAACATACACAGAGAAGGACAGAAGCAGAGGAAGCCGGAGCTGCAGCATCCAAACGACTCCATCAGCCTGCAGTCGGTCACAGAGTCACTCACCTCGTAGCCTTTTTCCAGCAGGAACTCAGCCAAGTACGATCCATCCTGGGAAGAATAAGATATAGGAAAATATTAGAAACATAGTGAGTGGGCCTGAGAGATTTGGACTGGTTAAGGTCTCAAAAAAAGGGAAGGAAAAAAAATTTGCAGCGAGTTGACTGGCTAACAAGCATATACTTTGATTTCTCCAGATTTATACACTCACCTAAAAATACTATAGATGCTTTTTGGTTAATTTTACATTAAGCAGCAGTATATTTTAAGGTAACTTGCTTACAAATGCTGGTTGAGAATTCCTGTCTCTTGAATCTCTTCCCAAGTTACATTATAAAGTGCCTGGGGACGTCTTTCCAAAATATCCTAACCACAGTTATTGAAGTTGAACTATTTTGGAGATAGGGAAGGAAAAACATTCTAGAAAAATCGGTGCAACTTTGGCATACTCTGCAAACCGACGTGCCTCTGTAGTACTGTCACACTTGCATCTCCCTTGCACACACGCTCCTTCCACAAGCCTTCTGAAGGCAACAATAATTCTGCCTGCCTGACCAACTGAGTTTTCAAAAACATCCCTAGCACACCCTATATTTATATTACAGAATACAAGCCATTTTCACATTTATATATTATTGAGGATTGAGAGTTTGGGTTGGTTTGGGGTTTGGTTTTTTTTTCCCCCCTTCCTTTTAAATTCTTGTCAAACTTTAACTATTAAACTCCCAAAAAGCAAATACTTCAAAACACATGCTAGCGCATGTTTTCCTGAAATAAGATGATTTTCCTGGCATCACTATTGCCAGGATTACCAAATACAATAAGTCTTATTATCCTTACAAATGTGTATGCACCATCACAAACCCAGCAAAGTTTACCCCTCCAGAAGAGTGCACACTAACCAATTCAGCCCAAAGAGTCTGCAATTTTTCACTGACTTTTTGAACCAGTTGTTCCTTTAATATGTGAGAGTATTTCACCAGAGTCAATTGACTTGCTACAGAAAGACCACAAAAACACAAGATGCCCCCTATGTTTACATGTTAAACTCCATTATGTGGGTCTGCTCTGCCGTGATCATGGCCAGAGACATTTAAATGCAAAACTAAACAGACATCTCTCTGGTCCTCTTTCTGAAAGCATGTTTCTCCAGAGAAACACCTCTCACCTCAGGTTAAATGAGCTTTTCTTGTCTCATAGACAGCCTAAGGAGAATAACATACTGAAGTATGAAATTTGAGATGCACTAGGAGGTCCTAGAGCAGCAGGACTGCCAGTGGAGATTGCTTACTACACTGATGGCAAAATCATGCATAAGTCTATGCAAAACGGCACGGTGCAGTGTACAGGGGGCATGTTGGTATATGTTTAAAACTGCAGCATTAGAAAAAATGAGTGACTTTATGGTATAAGCATTTCATAAAGTCTTACACAGTGTAGAAGAGCTTGAAACCGAGAAAGTCTCAGCTTGCATACTTCTCCCACTACATGTGTATGTGTTCACATGACTTTGCAGTGCCATAACCCAACAGCCATCAGCCTATGACCACATGTGCCATGGCACGACCAGAAGAGTATATATTTCTGTACATCAAGTGAAAAGAACAAGACTATCGGAAGGAGAAATTCAAAGAATATGCAATGGAAACTGGAGAAACATGGGGGCAAAAGGGGGGGATGACAACTACCTTTAATGTAGTTGTCTTTTTCATTAGTAATTACTCCAGGATTTAGCAGAGGTGGATCAGAGGGAAGAAAACTTCCCAATTCTCCTTGGTTGCTCAGTCCACTAAAATAAATACATAAAATATAAAGGAGGTGAAAGTGGGAGACCCAGTGAGTGCAAAGGAGATGAAAAAAGAAAGGCTGTGATTACTTAGGAAGTTGATGGGAAACAGACTTGACTAGGATTGAACCCTGTCAATAAGGTCTTGTTCTTCTCACCCAGGCCATTGCTCAAACTTTCCAGTTGCCCTGGAACATTTTGAACCAGCAGTGGCACTCGCTTCCCCTGCGCTTCCTTTCCAGGTCTATCAAGTGATAGGGCAGGGCTTTACAATGAGTGGGAAACAGGCAGCAAGTGTGAAAGCTACTGGTTTCTGGCTCTAGCGCAGCACAGCTGATTTACTGTCTGGTAATCGCACACAATGTGGATTCATGCTGTACCGCACTGCGATACTGTATCACACACGGCCCCCAGGTTTCACATTTCCCTTCCTTTTCTTTTCAGTACAGCAGCTGTCAATGCAAACAGCAATCAGAACAGCAATTAAAGCGAAGAGTTTGCAGCTTGTAAGGATAGTACAGTTTCCATCTTTTCCTAATGGTGTCAAGGAGTAAATAATATTAAGTGAGCTCTATTAAGTGGTTTAAACCTTTATCCATAGAAGACTGGATTATGGAAATAAATTCTATTATCAAAGCTATTGACTTCAATTTATACTACAAACAGAGCTTTCAAGATTCAGGAATCGTTACACTGGGAAAGGAATATTAGAGGAAGTAGGTGTTTGGCAACAAATCTCAATTTTTGTTAGGGTTAGCAGATTTTACTTTATTTGAGCCACATGCTGCCAGCCATATCCATTCCTGGTTTGCGTCTGAATAGGAATGGACCAGCATGAAGTGTATGACTTGGTCTGATCCATGAAGTTGGGAACTGGGGGGGCAGGGTCTTCCCTTTTGTAAGAAATGCTTATAGTCACCTTTATCCAGTTTCGCTGAGTGTTTTACCCCAAGACTATCGGTCTAAATCATGTCCTCCTTAATACTGAAAAAACCAATAGCAGCTTAGGTAGCAGTGAGCACATACAACCAGCAAGGCATAGTATGCCCAGAGCCCAGTCTGATCACTGAGGTAGCTATAGATACCCTACTCCCCAAAGTCAACCACAAAAGCAAGGTGAAAAAACACAGTCTATACAGATTAGAGTGCTTGGTTACTGTGTTCCCTCCACTGGGCAATATGCTATTCTAGTTTAGAAGTGTTGTCACATTTGAGAGCTTACTTTTGCTAATGTAAAGTACTCAGCTATTGCTATTCAGTTTATAACAAATCAACAAAACCTCAGAAGACAGAATTAGGTCCCTTTGTGGCCAAAACATCAGTCCTAAAAGAAAACAGCCTCCAAACTGCCTTTAAGGAGGATTGCAATGAGACCTGGCTCTGCACAGATATGTCAGACCAGCTTGAATGGTCAAAACAGTTTAACGAGACTGACTAAATAAACCACCTCAGTTAAAACAGTTCCTCATCAGCACACTCTGACACATCAGACTTGAAGAATCACTATGCTGCTTCAGCCAAATAGTAGTTTGAAAGCACATGCAAAGAATGATACTTCAGCTGGCTTCCAAGACACAGCAGCAGGTTTCCAACTGCAGCTGCCTTACAACATGCCTGTAAAACTCCCAGACAAAAGAAAACAGTCACATAAACTAGAGTGAGACAACTTCAGGATGCAATATTTTATATTTAAGATAGTAGTTAATGTCAAGAACTTCAATAAGCTTTGACACACTATCAAAGAAAACCTTTTCCAACGGAGTGAAGAAATTAAGACGTAAGAGTTAGACAGTGCTTTGCCACAAACATCTAGGATAAAAAAAAGTATTATTTGACTTGATCCGTGACCAAAGAATAGGATCGTTTATACAGAAAACTGAAAACAAGTGGAATTACATAGCCTGTTTAACAATCCGAATCTCCTTTATTTTGCACTGCTCTACACAGGGAAATTCCTTTTGCAATTGACTCGTTTTGGATTTATGTTGACACATTCAGAGAAGGCTGTAAAAGCAACCCAAATGCAAGACATCTTCATCCTCTTCCTTTGATGCGGCCAGTTCCAACATCCTTCCGCAGAGCTCCTGGATTCAAGAACTAGATTACATCCTACCTGAGCGTTAGTAATCTAGAGAAGGGGACTCCCTCTTTCCCCCAGCTCCTCTCTGCTAATGAAGAGTGGAAGAAAGTAGCAGATGAAGTACAAGATGAAGA
>NW_008825071.1:381223-389567 GCF_000699105.1 Pygoscelis adeliae | reverse complement strand
TTATTACTATTCCTAGAACTCCAGGAGAAGTATATGGAGTGCTTTTTCAGGAGAGAAAAGGAATCAAAAACCTAACACAAGTGATGCAAGTGTATTATGACTGTAACAGGGAGGAGAGAGAGCTCCCATTGCAGGGGGATAGTATAAACACTTGAGAAGAAACATCCCCACAGTATGGTGGTAAAAATGACATTGCCTACAAACATGCAACGTTAGGAAATCCCAAAGCCATGCAAAGGATTGTGAGAAATCCTGCTGCAGGATCCATAAAGAAACCGTCCACCAACAGCCCAGCTCTCTGCTTTCTGAAACAACGGAGCTGCTAATATCAGACTCCCAAACCTGACTCCCAGCCACAAGAGACACGGTCACTCGAAAAATGCCACTTCATCAGATAACACAGCAGGGAAGAGAGCCTGACTACTGTACCATCCCCCATACTCCTCGTGCCTGCCCATTTGCAAATGGATTAGCAATAAAGCCTGAGAACAAAAAAAAATACAAAACACACCCACTGTCAGGTGCACTGTTTGAGGGAGGTGTTGGTTTTTTGATATTTCTACGATGGGCGCGTATGATGAAATATCTATTTGCTACATGCTTATAGTTCTGCTCTGTACTCCCATGTGTCACAAATACCAAGTTTTCGGACTTCATTATTCCTTTGGAAAAAAGTGCCATCGTTTTCCACATATCACATGAAAGATCAAAGTTGGTTATACTTTTAAAATTCAAAATTGAGTAAGGCTAGTGCCATACCCTTAGGAATAAGACTACAAAGGTGAGTTCATGGAAGTTCAAACTATAGATGGTGTCAATTACTAAGGTCATTCATACCAGTCCTAAATTCCATTTGGACTACAAACTATAGCTGTGCTCTACTGAAGTTAAATTTTGATAGGTTCAGTTAAACTGTTTGGGGGACCGTGCATGGAGAGAAGAGGCACGCATTCAGCCATAGGACATGGGTTTTATTTCCTAAAGGGATCTTTCTGCAGCAACATCACCGACAGTGCACTGTCAACCATTTTCATTTAGCCTTGTTTGAATGAATAATCTATACTTCCATTAAAATATGCAGAACCAGTGCCACTAGTCGCCTTGCACAATAAATTGTTGCTTCATCAAATTTTAAACTTTTGCATAGCTATAAGCTAATGCTATTTCAGCGACTTATTAAGCTGGAGTATGACGACAGATCCTTTGGAGCAGGGAACACACACCACTCTAAAGCAACATCTAAATGATTTTAATAACAGTCCATAACAACAACTATTCATTTGTTTGTAGCACTCCAAAACAGCCTTCCTTCAAAAAAAAAATCCAAGAAAATAATACAATGCAATGTTATTTTTGCTGAAAAATGCATACTTCTAATCATTTCCAGTGATTTACAGAGGAAACCAGTAATTTTTTGCAGCTACTATAAACAGAACAGTGCTGCACTTTGTCTCAAGTCTTCAAGGCAATATTCGAGGTAAAGCATTAAAGTGTTCATAAAAAATTCTCCATACTTAAAAAAGGAAGAATTATGAACTCTGAAGTATTTAACTGATTTATTAAAGCTGCCACCTTCCAAATGCAGTAGTTATTTTGCTATTTTGATTTGTATTCTGGCCAAGTAAGAATAGGAAAACAAGTGTCCTTTTGTTCCTGCGGTCAAAAGAAAGTCAAAAGGGAATAAACGTTAAAAAAAAAAAATCTGTTTTAAAACATTCCCCACTTAATTGAAGGGTTTTTGTAATGCATTAGCTGCAGTACAGAAAAATTAAGCAGGAGGAGAAGTTATCATTAGCAACAACAAAAACATTCTAATTACTTTACTCTGCTCTTTTTCAATTAAGAGTTGTTCAAAAGTAAAAGAAAAGAAAGTTGCTTTGGAAAAGTGAATCACCCTGTTATTTCCTAGTCTGAGCTCCTTCTGACCTCACACACTATCCCACTGGTAAACTATTAAGTTATATTAAGAGCTGAAACTGCAGTTACGGACAACAGCAACAAGGTTTTCTTCCTTCCTCCCTCCAGTTGTCTTTATCCAAAACAACATTATTCACATCATCAATATTTATAGCTATTCTACTGTGAACCTCAGCACAGACACTTCATCTAAAGAACAAACCTCTGCACCACTCTTATGCCAACACGAACAGAATAAACTTCTGTAATTCAAATTCGCTCCTTACCATTAGGAGAGGCAACCAGTTATGAGTTTTGGCTTAATTTAAGCCAACAGTAAGGTATATCAGTGCAATGCTGCTGATTTTTAAAGTGTTGATATTTAAAAATATCAAGTCTTCAGTCTAAAACACATGTGATATTCTACAATAATCAAACAGCTTGCATCTATCACATAAAAAAACCCTAACATCTCAGCTTGGGAAAAAACAAGTTACACCATCAAACCGAATATATTAAGTTTTTTTCCTGATTACAGGAGCCTCTGACACTTAATGTGTTATTTCCAAATACACTTACCACAAATTTCCCAGTGATGACAGTCAGGTGCTTGATAGCTTTTTAGAAAAAATTAAAAATCATGCCCCTAAACTCTCAGGCTGTGCACTCAAACATTCAGACACTCAAAATAACTACTAGTGTTCGGATGTGTCCAAAAAACTATTTTTATAAAGAGGAAAAGTATCAGTAGAGAGCCCTTTGAAGATTTTAAAGAACATGCTTTTTCTGAATGCATGTTATAAGCCATAATAGATTACTTTTTTCTTCAAATATGAATGTCAGCAGTATACTAATAAAACAAACCAGTTATGAACTGAATTTGAGAGAAACCCAGCTATATTTTCCTGTCTCACTAGTGAAACCACAGGGATCGGAGGAATGTGTCTATAAACATGGAAATGCAAATCATATGGACAACAGTCCACAAGAAAATTAAAACCTCTACTTATAGTGTTTGTAATGGGAAATCCGTAACAGTTTTAAAACCCACAAGATGATTGTTTTGCCCATCCCTATTTCCTCCTGCTTTCAAAAAGCTACTGGTATCAGATGGTCTTTCACCTTTCCAAAATAGTCACAGCAGCTCCAATCAGCAGCAGCTATGAGCATTTTGGACATGCCCACCCTTGAGTACTCAGGCTAAGCCATCAGCCTCCTTAGGTGACTAACACTGCTGCAGCCGACTCGGGGAGAAACCCCTCAATCCGCAACAAATGCAAACTAACCCCGAACACCACCCAGTGGAACGCAAACACGCAGAACCTAGTTGCACAGAGCAAAGAAACCAGGAAACCCAGGACTAAGCTGCAGAACACGCTCTCAAAAGAGTAATTTTGACCTCAAAATTTGAAAGTTCAGAGTCGTCACAGTAACAAACCATAAAGCCCAGAAATGGTTTTGGAAGAAATATAGTGTCTGTTATGTTTAAGACAGATAAGTAATTTTGTGACGCGACACCAGGAGGAAAATATGAAATCTTGGCATGCCACCTTTACCTTTAACATCCTACAGAGGAAAACCAAAACAAAAGCAGTAACATGGCTATTACTGTAACTCTGGAGGCCACCTGAACTTATGACCACAGCTCAACACACTTCCTACCAGAAATAATGGACCCACCTCACACCCAGACAGAGCTACTTTTTTTTGCTGCAGCAGCCTACTACAGCAGCTGAGGTTAAAGCTGCTGTCACCGTTGTAGCACCAGCCTCTCACACTAATGCTCAGCAGGCTTTCTACCACTGCCACTCACTGCCTGAGCTTTTTAAGTTTAGCCCAAGACATTGTTTCCTAACAAGGTGCAAAGTCAGTTATTTGAGAGAAACCAAAACAAACATCGCACCTGCTATCTTGCTTGCATGAGACCAAAGCCTAATGAAGGAGAGGTAAATGAAAGTAGACAGGGGAAAAAGGTTTTTAATTCATTCTTCTGTACTCAGCTTTACATATGGACATAGCAATTTAATCTGAAATACAATTTATTTAGAGAAACACAAACCCAGAAAGAAAGCATGTTCCAACTGGAGTACAGAAGCAATGCACAGTAAGACAACTTTTATTTTCTTAAATGTTTGTATGGTTAGAAATTTGAAAATGCAGTCAGGAACGCTTGATTGGTATGTCAGAACTTTAACAGCTCTCAGTCTTGCAATATTTGCTTGGGTAGAGGAAAAGCACTGAACCTGCAATGATATGGTCTGCAACTCATGGAAGCAACCACTCTGTTTCCCAGGTATTTGAAGTTCTCGGATAAGACAGCTTGTGTTGCAACATCATTACTGTCTTCGGTATTGCCTCTCCCAGTCAGCATGGTGGAAGCCCAGTTTTTACTGGTCTGGCATCTACTGAAGCACAAATAGATTTTTCAGGAACTCTGCTTGTTATGCAATTCCCACCTTTTCATTTCAAGGTTCTCATACATCCCAATTTTCAATAACAGAGGTCTTTAAAAGGTGGCCCCCAACACTTTCCACATAGTTGTGAATATTCAGAGTGGCCAAGAGACCAGCAAGCCTAAGTGTGACCATCATCATCCTGGAGCTCTGGGCAGCTCAGATTTTTCTTTACAGCAGGAAGGGATACAGTAAGAATAATAATTAAAAAAACCCTATCACAGCAATAAACTTCCTGATACTTTTGCAATGGAATAGAAAAGGAAATATCCAATTGAAATTTCAAAAACAAACAAACAAGAAAACCCCCACAGAAATCCCAAAGCTAAACTCTTGTGAAATATCAATATTTGAACCAAAATGTTACATTTTAAATGACTCTCTACTTGGCTATTTGTCTCATCTTTTCTTCAGGAGAAACTGAAGAAACAGTAAGAGGAGAGAAATGTAACAGAAGAGCTCTTAAGAGTTGATCCCCAACATTCACTCTACACACATGCTCTTTTTCCCCGTAACAGGGGTATATTATGTATTTTGAGTCCTAAATACATAAAAGCTACACTTCAATTCACTGAAAAAACAAAAATGATAGAAATCTTAAAACGACAAGTTCTTCCTATGCCTTCCAGAACATTGTCCTCACAAAAGAAAAATCTAAAGAAACAATTAGCAACGTCAAAGACACATTCTACAAAGATTTGAATACAATGCTTTTAACCAGTTTTTCCAAAGATAACACTTGCCAGAATTCCACGTTTTGCAACACATTTTTGTTATGCCCAGAAGCAGCTTCATATTTTGTTGGGTATTTTTAAGCAAGAGTAAACATGCTTCAAAAGTTGTTTGGTTTTTTACAGTCTAGGATTATTTTTTTTTTTAAATACACAACATGTTCTATAGTATAATTGTAAATAAATTAAATACATGGACTCTGTGGTAAAACCTGATTGAATTAACAGAACTATTAATTCAGACAGTGCCTACCTTCCTCTGTAGGCAAAAACAACTGCTAGTGAAGATGCTTAACTATATAATAAATGCACTCACGTTCAAAACATTTAAGCATAGATTGATTGAAATTGGACATTAGACCTGATACCTCTGTTCCACATGGCTGCTCTTGCTAATCAAGCGCTCCGATGCCACATGAACTGAGCTTCCTGGTGGCGAGAAGCCAAGCAGGATAAGGATTATCTAGGCGATAGCAAAAGGATGCAGTGTTTTTTCAGAGAAGGTTGCAGAAGGTCATCCTTATATTTACAGATACCGTACAATGCCTTGTGTACCCAACTTCACAGCTTTCCCTTGTCAGCTTTGAAAGGGGGAAAACACCCACCCAGTTTCATTAATTGCCAAGGTTCTTGTCTAAGGGGAACTAGAAAGGGAAAGCAAGCAATCACATTTGCTTATCCTATCTGCCAGGAACAGGATTTGGAATAGACAACTGCTACAAAGCCACCAGCAAAATACCCATTCCTTCAATTCATACAGTATTAAAAACCACCTGCAGTTTGAGTTAGCAATAACCCCTTGTATCATCTTCAAGTGCAGTTATCAAAAGAATTCGTTCAGCTAGCTAGCTTTCATGAACAGCTTCCTAATTAAGATTAGTACAGAGCTATATCAAGGTAAAGCAACTGTATAGTTTAAAAATATTTCCACATCAGTGTTGTTCCAATGAATTATGCAGTTTTGCATAGATCTCTGAAAACAGAAGAACTATTTAAAACTTTCACAAAGAAGCCTTTAAGCAGCATCAAAACAAATTACTTTAAAGAGCTTGTCACAAACATTTCTTACTTTAACTTCTTTCATTTGCTGTTCCACAAAACCTGAAACTAGTTAAGTTTAACTGACTTTACAAGCTGTGGAGAGATTGAGTACATAGGACACATTTTAGTCATTTTTGTCTGTATTCATAGTAATTTCCTCTAATCTCAAAGTTTCTTTGCAGTTCGTTTGAATCGCTTTGCACCCTAGGAACTGCAGGAAATACTACGGAAACCTCCCTGTCTCACTTACTTTGCGAACTGTTCTGTTACATTTAATCCTGGTTACATTAATAACAGCCTACCAAAGCCAAACAACACAGTATCACAATGTTACTTGTTTAAAACTCACAAATTCTTCAATTTAATCGCCGAGGAACATGAGGGTACGCTAACTGAACAAACACAGCAGTTTTTGCAAAAAGGCAAATGCGAAGAAAATAATATCTGGCTTTTCTTACAAACACCACGGGCACTCAAAAATGGCAACATCCTATCTTTTTTAAGAAACGCTTAAAAATTTCCATAGCAGGCACAGGAAGGCAACTCTCGGTTTTGTTAAACATCAAATGTAAACATAACAAAGCGCAGGAGGGCTTCATTTTCAGAAACATGGGGACTCAAAACAGCCCTTTTCTTTGAACAATACACTAAGACCCCTAGGAGAACATTCAGGTATGTGTATACATAAAGCAGTTCCTAAAATGAAGTACACGGGTCCTCCTTGTAATGCTATTAAGGATTACAGATTAACACCACCATGCAGCTGGCTGTTTAGAATAGTCTTCATGCGCCATATTTGCAGGTTTACCTGCCATCTGGCTTTTGCCTGGGCTGAGCCAACACCTCCAGCAAATAAGGACAAGAGATGGAAGTCAAGAAATTGCACCTTATACCTTGTGAATCTTCTTAAATGCTTACGCATTGAATCACCACAATACACCCGAAGTAGACAGAAAAAGGAAGTTTCCATACTGAACTACATCACACATGGAAAACTAATTTGAGCAGCCCTTAAGTAGTTCTTCATCACCACATCAACTAAGCTACTCAGCATCAAACCATCTGTCTTCTCCCTCTGCCTCATTCCAAGAGAAGCGGCATCATCCGTTTTCCTCTCATCCTTCCCCTTGAGGGTTACCCATTATTTAGAAAGCTTGAAGAGGCATCATCGAGGACTTATTTAGGCACCTGATTATGACCTGTGCCCTGTTGAAACTATACTACACGGTACCCTTTAGATGAGCATCCTTACTCTTTAGGGGCTGGTCACATTTATTTAGGGCATCTGGAAATACACTGAACAATGTCTCAGGAGTATTGTGAGTGTTTTTGTACTAGTGAACATGCTGACAACCAGTAGGTGCATACAACCAGACAGCTAGCTTAACTACTCTATCCTCACAGAAATCTCTGCTTAAATGACATCACACCAGCAGGCATTTTGGAGGAAGTTATTTGATTTATTGCAACCCAGAAAGAAGTCTACAAACTGCTCTGAGATGATGGTAAAACTCCACCTTCAGGATCTAAGGCATCACAGCTACACCCCTTCCCTCCCTCTCGGAGGCCAGTCGTGCTGCCTGACTCACAGCACTACATCTCATTCAGAGTTGTGATGAGTACTGCAGTCACCTATGCCATCTGCTGTGTACAGACCATGCACAGACGCAGGAGTCCTCCAGCCACACGCATGCTGCTCCCATGGCAGAATTCCATATAAAAACTGTGGCTTCACATTTGCACATCTTGTTTGTCAATATTGCTTTGTTTCTCTAAGAACAACTTGGCAAACTGACAGGCTAGAAGGGTGCTCTCTAGTGCGAAGCTGCTCCCTTCAGCTGGATGCCTACGCAGCAGTCGGCCACGTGTTGCAATTCAAGCACTCTGTGCGTATCTGGATGACCTGTGATGGGAATACAAACTTTTCTAGATCTTTTAGAAAGTGTGCTTATTTCTAAAAGTGACAGCAGTTCTAGATCCACAGGGAGAATACTCCATTTTTCCCCAGGTATTTCTATTTTACTTGAGACAGTGGTTTACATGAAGGGATGTTCAAACTTGAAAGAAAGTGTTTCCAGGTATTCTCATGTACTTCTGTAGGGTAATCTCAACCTGGCAAACTAATTTAGCAATCAAGTGACTAAAGTTTGCATCAGAAGGTAAACAGCAGGGGTCCCAGGGAGGGGGTGAACAACTATAGAGACAGGCAGGCAAGGAGGGGGG
>NW_008825071.1:324921-381181 GCF_000699105.1 Pygoscelis adeliae | reverse complement strand
CCAAAATTACTGGGGTGGCACCAGCAAAGGTTGAGCTTGTTACTCTCCTGCTGACATGCAGGAAAGGTAAAATTGCCAGTTGCAGTGAAAGTTGTTGTGCAGATCTATTCAGACAGTGAATGCTATGTTTTCCCACAACTATTGTCACATTTTTATTTTGTTCTGCTACTTTCCTTAAAATGAAGGTATTTCCCCAAAGACGGTGGTGCCAGATATCTATTTACCCATTCTTAATGCAATTCATGCTATGAGGATGCCAAGCTATATTTTTCTCCATGTACCCATGCTTACATACATATGGTACATGCAAGAAGCTCATATCTAGTCAGTAAAAAGCATTTCATGTTACCTTGCATAAGAACAGCTTTCTTAGTAGTTCATTTACATAAAAGCAGTAGCTAGGCACAGCCCTAGCTCTTGAACAGCATCAGGAATCATTTGTGCACAAACATTTTATGCATGGGGTCAAACGCATTTCTGATCTATGACAATTCAGTTTTCATGCAAGGACACACAGAAACAAGTGGATATATTCCTCACTGGATCACCCCATACCATCGACAGCTTAGTTGTTTTATGCTTCGTTGATGCAGAATCCCAACAATTGCATAACATCATGCTGCTTCCTTCCCCCGTTCATGAAAGCTAGTAATTTGTAAATGAAAATGAAGTGAGTGTTTAACTTTTCACATCAAATGGGGAGAAATTCACCATGTTGAAACTCAACGGTCCTAATGATGTATTGTGGAAGGTGGTCAGGAACCAAGCAGCACAGGGACTGGCAGTCCTAGATGTCCACAGGAAAAACAAACAGAACACCAGTATCCTATGAACTCTATTTTACAATCCTCTCCATCTCTGAGTATTTATGCTTTCCTAAAGTCTTAGAAGTTAACACCATCTTTGTAAGATAGTTCTTCACTTTGCCTGTGTTTATTTACAGCTTGAGGAAAATCCTAATAAAAATGCATCCTACAATGCAACCGGCTAGACTAGTAGTGCAAGGTACTAGAAGGAATCCTCTTTCTTCCCTTTTTAATGCATAGCAAGGCTGAGTAAAACAAATTATTCTTGCTGATGCCATGCAGTGCAAATTGCAAAGTCATTTCCACAATTTTTGTGTCATTCTCCTGAAAAGAACTAAAGCTCTAAAGATGTTGTAACAAGAGGTAAAGATTTAGTTGCACCATCCCTCCTAGCTTAAAACATGCAAAGAACAGTCCTATGGGGCCTCGACTTTTGCCTCTGGCATGATTTGTGTTTGATCTCACCAAGCAACTTAAATTTGGTTTTAAGTCTTTTTTTGCCATAAGCAGAAGATGAATGATTATGCATAACATTGCTTATAAAACACCCTCTAATACTATAGCAACGTATGCAAACAGTCCTGAAAACAGGTATCAGGAATGAAAACTGACTGAAACGTGTATATAAGCACATGTCCCAGCAGAAATTCTTAGGTAAACTTACCCTGTTGTTAGAAGGGGGAAAGAAGGGAAGTTTTTTTTAATTGCAGAAATACTAATAAGCAGCACATTCAAATGTTTTTACAGAACAGGAATGAACAAACTGATGTTAAGATTGCTGGAAACAGTATGGTGGCTGCACCAACACATTTTCAGTTGAACAGATTTGCTGAAATCCAGAAGAAAAGCTTGACTGAAAAATGAAGAGCCTATTAAGGTAATATAAACCTTACCAGCCTCTATTGGATCCACTGTCTGTGGCTCATTCAAGGATTATTCAGCTAACTGACCCTTGACAGTGTTTGGTGGGACCATTTTTAATTAATTCACCATTTTAATGGATTATTTTACTGACAATAATAATATTTTATAGGTAGACCATGAAAACAAAGACAGACCTATGGGGTAACCGAGTCAGGGAGCAGTACTAAATCAACTGAAAGGCTCAGAAAGAAACCTTCAGCTTCCCTGTCAGCAATCATCAAGTACATTGTAGAACAGCTGGCAAGACCTTCTATCGCATCTCATCGCTTCTTTCTCTGGCCTTCTCCTTTATACAATTATTTCCTCTTGATATCACCAGACACACAATAACTGGGCTAAAAAAAAAATCAAGCTTGCTGTCTAAAGCAATCCTCCCACCTCTTTTCTCTATTTGGAGTTCAAGCCTATACAGGAATATTGCAACATTTCGGGAGGGTTTTCATCATAACATCTTAAGATAAGAACCTTCTTTTTAACTCTTACGAGCGAATTGCCAATACCCATGAATTGGGAATACTTTACTAAAATAAACCAGCTAAAATTTATGTAGCTCTACTACTGTATATGCCATTGTATGCTACATTTCTTATGCCAGTAAAAATAAGCTTGTTAAGGGCCTAGTTTATCACACACGCACCAAAAGGGGAGGGGAAATAGAGTGAAGTTTAAGTATGCCAGATGCTTTTGCCTTATTCTTAGAGTTGTTCTAATTCTCCAAGCTTCAGAGTGTCATATTTTGTGTTCACAGAAAGAGTTGTGTAATACTTTACAGTGAATTATAGGGAAAAATATTATGGTATGAACTATTCAGTTTCATTTACAATACTTTCCATACATTGCATAATTTACAAGAAAAAGACAACACAATTAAGGAGAAAGTTTAGAATGTATTTAAAATGAACATTTCTCTCTTACATAACTATCCTGAACTGTTCTTAAAATTTCAGACCCACGGAACCTCTTTGCAGGGCTTTAGTAAGAGAAAGGCTGTATAAGCCCAGCCACATATTTCCTGTTTCGGGAAAGAAAATGATCCAAGGTGCTTTAATTCAGTTATGCCTCCCAAAGACAGGATCTGCTGAAGGGTAGAAAACAGCTCGAGAATCCTTCAGAATTACCAAATTCTAGAACCACAACCAAGTTTACTGATCCATGAACTGCAGATGCACAAACACGATCTCTACTACAGAAAAGTCTATGTGAGATAACTAAATTTTTCAATATTTACTGCAACTCTCAATCAAAAATACTCCCAGTTGCTTGAAGTAGGGGGCTTGTATGTGACTAACTAGTAGTCTTTGAATGATCATTTCATTTCAACAAACTGAATGTAAGTGCAAAAAAACTATTTTAACCTTCCCAGTTGCTGTTAAGCAAATGAGAACAGTTTTAAGCATTACAGGATTGCAAAATGGTACAAATTGGTGGGGTCTCTGAAGCATACTAGCCTTCATACTCATGAAAAACACAACCTGAAAAGCAAGTAATGGAAGGAAAAAAGGAAGGGGACCTTTGCTTTGTTTTTTAATAGAATACAAAAAAGCTTTTATCCCCAAACCCCATGAACTAGTTAAGAACCACACAGTGTAGCACAAATATAATCCTTCAGACTGAAGACCAGTAATTTTTCAATGTTCACCAGCAATATTAGCTAACACAAGAACATTACTTCCCCAGAAACATTTCAGTCCAGGATAATTAAAGTGTGCCTATCCACTTCTAGCTCAGAGGGAATACATTCCCTCAGACAAGAGGCAGTCTTAAGCAGGCAGACCAAAGACTAAGATCAAAACTTAGTCACAGCAGGTTAATACTCCAAGCAGAACAAATTACTTTCAGATAAAGTAATCAAATCTTTCCTTTGTATTTCAAAGTATAATGCAATGCTAGCATAACACTGGATCCTTCAGTACCACAGTAGGTTGAATTATTTATACAAACATAGGGTTCCACCTCTGAAATAACCTAGAATTAAATTATCAACACCACTTCTTGCAACTTGTAGCTGAACGCAGAGCGCACAGCCTTGGGTATCACAGACATCACCAAGATCCAGGGATGGAAACGCAGAGCACAGCACAGTTTAACAGGTCTGTAGCAGAGGCTGCAAGTGCCTTCCTGCAAGGCTTTCATCAAGACATCTGAAGTCATTAGTCTATTTTAAAACTTGAATAGACTTGACAAAAGATTATCTCACATAGCATGGAGACTAAGACAGACTTCAGAACCAATGTCAGATCACAGACCCCTAAAACACTTCCCAGATAATCCACTGCAATAAAAGACAGGTGTTCTCATTTAAAAAGATGCATATGAAGGTCACATCACTCCATTTTGAAAGCAGAGCAGCTTTCTTCAAGCTCCCAATTTAGCCAGTCACCTTCATACTGTTCTACAGTTAGTTCCTACCTTTATACTCAGGATTAATGGAATAAAGCACCAAGATGATGATTCATCTGCAGGTAATCAACCAGCTGTATCTTCTTTCATCTCATGTAAATAGCATTTGTTTGTTGTTTGGGGAATTTTGTTTTTGTTTGTTTTTTCCTTTTTCTTTTAAGCTTTTTTCCTTTTTATTTTAAGCTTCTTTCCTTCACCAGTGGTAGAGCCCAGGCTGGAAAAGGTATCACTAGACCATGAGAAACAGCAATTCTTCACTGATGTGTCCCCAGAGCAGAAAATGTTTGGCTACAACTTGATGTGACACCTTTGGTTTTGGCACAATATAACAATCTTTCAGTCACTGTTTGAAATTACAGAAAAACAATGTGCAAGTCAAAGTTTAGCTGTAAATTAACACTCACTTTAATAAAAAATAATTTTAAAATAGTGACATCAGCTAAGCTACTCTTTTGTAGACATCTTCTCACACCTGCAAATATAAAATAGAGAACAGATGTTGGAGAAAGAGGACTAACTCCATCCTCCCCCGCCCCAACTGAAATACCGAGTTTCTGCAAGAAAACTTACACACTGTCACTCCGCTGCAAGCTGATTACACTCATATCTTTTATAAATGTTTGGTTTTGCTAGCATGTATATAAACATAAAGATATCAAACTTGCACAACAAAACAGGTCTGAAAACCTTGATATGGTTCTGCTCCAATTACAGTACAAGACAGGAAAATTGGAGGAGCGAAGGAGCTCTAAGCTGGTGCAAAACCTTTTCACTAATTTGGCAATCGATCAAGGAAATCAAAATACTGGATCGGTTCCAAAGAGAGCTGAACTTCCACAGCGTGTAGCTGACACTAATTAAAAGCTGGGTGGATGGCTTGTGTTAAAAACCAGTGAGAAGGAGCCCACTGCTCCTTCTGGATGTTCCTGGCAAACAACTCATCAGCATTTAAAAGGAAGCCGCTTGTTTCCTCAATTCCTACAGAAGATTGACTGACATTTCAACCTACCTGAACCCAGACTGACAGCAGAGACTGGTCTCACAGTAAAAGGGTTTGGGGATTCTGTTGTGTGGGGTTTGTTTGCTTTTTGGTTTTTTTTTTTTAAATTAAAAAAACCCTACGCAATACCACTGGTTTTTCAATTAACATACCCCCTCAGGGACAATCCATCCTTAAGAAAAATGAGGTGTTAATGGAGTACATGTCATACCAAATGCTCCCTTCAACCTTAATAGAGCAAAATTATTTTCAGCTCTGGTAAATAAGCAGTTTGACTCAGCTATCATTTTTACAATGTAAAAAAAAGAACATTCTGGTTACTGTAATCAGATTTGCATTGAGGAGTTTTTTTGGGGGGCCCTACTGCTAAACAAAGTCAACAAGCTTCAGTAGGACTTAAAATAACCATTCCCTTTCATTTCCTTCCCACAAAGGGAAAGGAGGGACCAAAAATTTCTCAGGTTACTGTCATTGCTAGAATGCGTTTCCAAAAGCTGCTTCAAATCTTAAAATCTTTGAATCTAGGACTTAAGGAAGACAAATTCTAAAGGAAACAAGTAATTTTTAAAAAAAGACAAAGGTTCACAGGCTCTAAGTCAGTAGTATCTTCCTTTTCTTTCCAAGCCCTTATATCGTTTTACATGTCATGGTTCTTTGGTTCCAAATGCTGACCCCTTAAACTAAGGACTAAACCACAAGTAAATTCTGACATTTTCAACTTCCACTCTCCAATGCATGGTTCAAAGCAAGTCTGCATGGTGCAGAAGAATAGGGTATCAGTTTGAAGTCATTAATTCCAAAATAATTATCCAAATGGGGAAAAAGTATCCAACAGATATTAAACCCATTTCTAGCTACTCCTTTTTAATTCCAAAGGTACCAGAAGTATTTGAAAACTGCTAGTTTTCCCCAGAATAGGGTCACAGCAATGAAACAGGGGATTTCTGCACTTCCACATTTTACTTTCAACCCTATTCCCCAAACCAAAAGCTTGAGTACGTGTCTCTGTTGACTTCCACAGGCAGCAGTGGCAGGAGTAGTTTAATCAGGTTCAGTACTGCCCCGATGAGCCCATCCTAGGCACCTACTCACAGAACTGGCAGCCACGTCAGTCCCACAAAGCTTTCATGCTTTGGAAAGCCAAAAAGCAGCAACAGGATAAAAAAAGTCTCCATCCGTAGACTTCAGATGGCATCATTATAACCTTCCGCATTTGGGGATTTCATTTCCAAGAAAAAGTAAAAGTTATAATTGCATTTAATCTCACTGTGAGTGAGATTGAAAGGTTAACACACAGATGCTGCCAAACATACCACCTCTTGGCAACAGTTGTTGGAAATCTGCAAACTAGGGATGCCAGGTCATTTTTTTTAAAGAGTTCAATTTAGACTACTGATTAGGATTTACCTGAGTATAATATCCTGTTTTCTGTAAGAAAATCTACAGTTCTTTCAACCATCTGCACTATCATTTTTAGAATATGATCTACATCCACAGTATTTGGTATGTATATAGCATAGGCATCAGTATTTTCAAGTAAATCTCAATTTTTTTTTCAGAAAACAGGCCATCTAGTGTTCTCGCAATGCACTTGAACCCTGTAAATTTTACAGATAACTAAAGCACAGGAAAATACACAGACCTGATATCCAGTTGCACTGCAGAATTAAAAGGCAGAGACAAATGGAAAGACAGGGAGACAGCGGAAAAATACAGTCCAAGCAAAGCCTAACGGAAGCATTCCAGCAAACGTGCCAACAAACTAATCCTCTTTAATGTTTGATATCTTATTATTAGGAAGCAAAGGATTCTTATAAGAAGGGCCTGTGAAAGCAACTGTTTTGTTGCAAGTAAATAAGCTCATGGTTTTCTTAGAAATGTATGGTAAAAGGTTTATCTGTTTGGCAAGAGTTGCTTTCTTTATGCAGTGTTTTAAAACAAGATGATTGAATCACCTGCTCTACTACTTTGCTGCACACCAGTGCAGTATGCATAATAGTCTGATGCAGCAATTATTCCTATGGTATTAAACAAATCCTTCTGAAGGGAAGTTAATATCATTTACAAATCTGCCCTTGGCGATCACTAACAGTAGTCCAGAGAACAAGATTTAGTAAAGAACAGAAGAACAATACTGAGCTCTGGAAGTAGTTCACTACAGAATGAAAGTTTGAAGATTTAAGGAACATTACCGAAATTGCCAGTCTGCTTGTTGAGCCTGAAAATTATTAAAATAAGCAAGTAAAAACACTGATAGAGAAATACTCAAAATATGATTAACTGACTTGGGGTTGGTTCTACCTGAAACGGAGCCATCGCTTCTTTCTCCCTACCCCTTCTCAAAACAGGGTTTTCCAATACCACTCTGAATGCAGGCATAAGGCAAGTCAAAACATACTGTCAAAATTCTTCTGTTCAAAGTTGCTGGAAGGTGCTTATTTTCCTTGGTGAGAGAGATTCAGCCAGCATGCCATAGTTACTACTTCGTTTTTATGACTCTGCAGAAATAAAGGCTCATTTTGATATCAAAAACCTATGCCAGATTTGGTCCTGTTTCATAAATAATGAAGTCAGATTGATATCCTAGACAAACTTGATGGCATGTAACTGTACTTGGTCCTTATATATATTATCCTTTTATATATATCTTATTCAGAACCTACATTTTATGGCACACCATCTTTTTTTTTTTTTAGTATGTTGCAAGTAGTCACTAATGTGAATTTGATGTTTATCTTCTTAAAGCATCTTCAAATGTATTGACATTTTGTTCAAAGAGTGAATAGCCCGAACTAGTCAAACAACTGTAGCTGCTACACTAACAATGCAACATTTTTATTCTCCAGTTTGAACTACTTGGGCTTTGGGGGTGAGGGGGTTGCCACTTTTTCTGTTGTTTTTGGCACTGTATGGGGCCTGCCATAAGTTATTTCAGAAGCTGAGTATCAGGCTATTGCATTAATTTATCTAACATCCACATACCAAGTGATGTTATAAAGAAGCTTCAGTTTTCACCATGGAGGAAGTTGATTCCTCCTCCCTATTCTTCTTCCCAGGACTCCCTAAAATGCCAGGGGTCACTTACTGGAGGTGCTCACACCATCTAGCTTTCTTCCCCCAGATTGTTCTTCCCTTCAGACAAAGCTTGGTATATCTGAAAAAACTCTGATGTTCAGAAAAGGTAATTAGTTTATTAATTAGCATAATTATTTATTAGCAATTTATTAGCAATTAACTGTACTGTGTTTACCTCCAGGAAAGAGGCTCTGTATGATTTTATGCCCACTCCCACGCAAAAGGTTTCACAAAAATTTTTTTCTCCTCCCTTTAATCTTGCTTCCCAGCTAGCTTCAAAACCTTATCAGAGCAAAAAACTTTCAGCACTTAAAAGTTAATGGAGGCACATCAGCTATTAAAAAATCCACTAGCTGAAATAAGCTGGGCTATCCTGTGAAGAAGGTGAAATGAGAACAATTTTCTTCCAATGAGTTTACTACTGAACCATTGAGAACATAAGCTTGCAAATTACTTCCATGTTGCTAATCCTAAGCAAGTATTCTAACTATTCTGTGAATGGTATAAAGCATATCTCCCCACTGGAATTGGAAGAAAAAGAGTGGAGAAAAAAAAAACCACAGCTCACACAGTAGCCATTGTTTGAATATCAGACGGGAAAGCCAGCACTGGCATAACTCTTAATCTGCTGAACTACTAGTTTATCTTGATGAAATTTAACTAAACTATCAGACTGCTTTGAAGGTGTATGCTAAGAATATTAAAAAAAAATAATCAGCAGCTTCCAGAAAATAGCTTCCAGAAGACTAAATGCAGATTGTAGAGACAGCTTTAGATGGAAATTTAAATGCACCTATGCCTTGCAAGGCCAAAAAAATATATTTAATAAGGAAACTTAAGTCTTACTAAAGAAACATATGTACCAAATTAATTTTTTCTCTCTCTACATAAAAGAACATGTTTTACAAAGAGAGGGATTGTTTCTGAAGCTACTGATCCCACATGTTGATAAAAGACTAATATAAATATTATTAAATTTTCACCAAGGTGGATATGCTAGAGAGAAGGAAGCACACCCATCTAATCAAGCAAAATAAGATTAATATTCAATAACATAAGTCTTCACAGAACAGGATTATCTGAACTACTATTCTCAAACACATCAGCAGATGAATAACTTTTTAAAAGCATTTTTATTTGTACAAGTCTATCATACTCAATACAGAAGATGAAACACTTCACTTTTTTAAAGTGACCAGAGTTTAAGTTACACTGCAATACCAAGAACCTATACATACGCTCCAAAACAGAAACAACCAACTCTTCAGTGACTCAATCATTAGTATCAGATTTTGTAGTTCAGTACAGACTTTAAAAAAATGACAGTAAATCCTCACAAAAATTGTCAGATAAAGAGACTTCATAAAAGAATCTGTACTATTCTCAACCTCAATTACTAGGTTTACAGTAATTACTGTAGAAAAAACACAGCTAGCCCTGCTACTTGACAGCATTTAATTCTACTGTAGCTTACACTTTCCAGCTCATGTTTTCAGGGTGCAGTTTCCAGTGTGGCACACTGCAAGATGATGAGGCTTAGGAATGAGTCGGTTCAGGAGGAAAGGAGGAGAGAACCACTGCTGAAACCCACCAGAGAAGAGGGAGCCAAAGCAGGGTGGTTTGGGTTTTGACCACAAGCAAGTATTTTGCTTTTCCTTCTCTCCCATCCCACCTCATTCAGTAATCAGACACATTTGTGAACTCTCATTAGGAAACAGGAAACTTCCCTCCCAGCAACAGGTCTACTCAACATATTATGAAAGAAGTTGCTAATTCTCATCCAGCACCAATGGGCAAAGACAGCCGACATGGTAAGCACAGTCACCTTAAAGTTTGAATGGGTACTTCGGAAGGATGGTGACAGCTAAGTTTATCCTATGCTGTTGATCCTTTTCTGCAAGTCATAATGCAAGTGGAGCTTCTTCTCTCCCAGGCTGGAGGAAGAGTTACAACACACACACAGCCCAAGAGTTACTTGGCCCTTCAAAACTGAATGGGCTTGAGGTCCAGAAGTACAAAACTCAAGCCAGTGCTACCTATTAATGCAGGCAGTCAAAAGACACCCTGAGGAGCACCAGGGAACTGATCCACTTCTCAAAATGTAAAGAATGAAGGGAAAAAGAACAAGAAGCAGAGGCTGGCTAATCTTGGTTAGAAATCAGCAAAAGATGGGTTGCAACTGCAAAGAAATTCTGGGAGAAGACTATCTTTAGAAATCCTGAATGTTAGTGAAAGCCACCTTGAATTTCTGTTTCTAAATTAAAGAGAAGAACTCTAAAGAAGTTGAAACAGTGTTGCTGCATGAAAAGAATGGAAGAAGCCACATGGGTCACAGATTCAAGTTGCCTCAACCTGCAGGTCATCGCATGATGAACACCAACTCTGGAAGGGCATACAAAAATAGCTACCTTGCACACTCCTTCCCTTCCTTCTTCTCATGTTCTTAACACAAGTGTAATTCCCCAAATTCTTCCTGTGATGATAAGATAAAGAACTGACACTGCTGTGGCCCTATGTCAGGCGATGTTGAATGAATCATTTCCCAGCTTATTTTGGAGAATACAGATCACAGAAAACATACTTTGGAAAAAAGAATCTGCTATGGTGTCTTCCAACCCAATTGCAAGGAAAACCATCATCCTGATTTCCAAAGCATCCATGCAACTCTCATGCCTTGCTCACAGCGTCAGTCAGGTCCCTGCAAGGTTTGTAAATAGCATCAGCAAACCTCACCCAACATTACACCATTCTCTAGTGCTGCAGTAGAAAAGAAATCCTTTCTCCATATCTTCAGCTAAAGAAAAGTAGACTATTTCTGATTCCTACAGGAAGAAGGTCATTACAGAACTTCTCTAATCATTATGAATGTCCTCCTTTCTCCCCACAAGCATAAGTGTTCTTGTGATCAATTTATAGCCACTCAAACCTGTAATTCCTATCCTTCCCTAACCAGAATGTTTCATGAATATGGCAGATTTAAAATTATAGCTAGGGATCAATAACAGATCCCCAAAATATCCCTATATTTTTTGCTGTTTTTGAAAACTTTCTTCAAAACTTAAACACATTCTGTTGAATCTGAATTTATGCAGTCATTTCATACTAAGGCATGAATTGTAGGGAGGTGAAGATTATACAATATTTTGAAGAAGAGATCATGGCTCAGAAATTGGAGTTAATAGGTTTTGCAGCATGTGACCACCAGAAGGCATTCCAGAACTGAGTGCTTTCCTTGAGAAAGATTACCGATGAGGGCTACACCCGAGTAGCCCAATGTGCAGCTCATATCAGTATCATCCCCAAACTGTTCTCTAGTTTCCAAGTTTAAAGCTTTTCTACTAGGCACACCAACCTTGACCCTTTTATTCTAGCCCTGAACACTCTTGCTCCTTACAGAAAGCCTCTAGGATTCTAATTACTCTAAAGTCTACATCAATTCATCTGTGTTCCAGGTAAGTGAGGCAATTTTTTTTAATAGCTCTTTAGTATTCCAGACCAATCTTTTCCAGGACTACTACTTCCAGTCTACAGTATTCTCCTTCAGAATTCCTTTGGGTTTAAAATGAATTTGTCTTCTGTTCTCTCTTCATCTCTATCTTTCTTGAATTATGGTCAATCAACTCTCATCCATTCTTCCTCCTGAGGCTGGCTGCCCTTTTCATACTGACCACTCCCAAAGAATCTTTGGTGTTCCCAGGACTGCAACGTGCTACCAGGGTCAAGACTTGACCTTTAAGTTTCACGTTTACCAAGTACATGCAACTGCTAGTTTTACCATGCTGTCCCACTGCTCTCTTCCATCACCTCCAGCACCATCACAGACCAAATACTGTCTGAACATCACTATTTTCAGCAACATTTCCAAGCTTGGGGTCTTAATTTTCTTTGAGCTCTTCAGGAACATACAGCTGCATCAGAAAGCTGTGCTAGGACAAAGTACATCCACCTATCTGCAGGATCAGCTTTGATCTCCTCCACTGCTGTCACAGTTGCCACCGTTACTTTTCCTTATTCTCTCAAACCTGAAATCCAAGCCCTCCCTGCAAACACCCAACAGATCCCTCTGCTCAGCAGCCCAGGTGTTCCTCATGTTGGCTTCCTCAGGTACTGTTATTGCAGCTCAGGAACTGGTTTGTGCTGCAGCAGCAACAGCAGCTTCCCGCGCTGTGCTGAACCATGCAGAGGCACCAGGGGCAGCGAGCGCCAAGCCCCAGTTTCTGCTCTCGGACAGAGATGGTGACAGCCAACTCCCCTCCTTAGCAGCCACGTGTGAGGACAGACCTTCCTTGGTTTCCTTTGTGCATCAGTACATACATCACACACAGTATACATAGGAACGTGCAAAGTGCTAACGGCATGTGCTACTGCTTGACAACCACAGATGCCAAAGTGATACCAGACAGAAAATACTCTATTACAGTTCAACCCATCATTTTTACTAGTGGTATACAATAAGCCTGTACTCCTCTGGTGCTTGTACTGGAATCATTCTCCTGATAAGCAGGCTGGTCTACACAAGTCAGAACAGTATATTTCTGATGTATAAGTGTAACAAATAAATCATTATCCTGCTTAAAGTGTTACAGGAATCAAGTGTAAGCCACAACCATTATTTAGCATCACTACTCTTATTAACTGACTTGATTTTTGACAGATAAAATTGAGATTGCCTTTTTTGTTAAAACAATATTAAGGTATCGATCTTTCACCAAAAAAAAATCACTGTTAGAGAAGTTTGCAGGTATCGCTTTGTTAGTGATGCAAATACCATCTATCAAACTTACCTTTTCATCTTTCTTTGTACATGAAGATTTGTGCTTTTTTAAGTAGGCAAAAATCAGAATCTATGTTCTTCCTTTTTCTTTCTTATTATCCACAATATTATTGTCAATATAATTCGCACGTTACATCATCTTACCTAGTTATTGCATCAGAGGAAACAAGAAAAAAATCCTTCAGAAACAGTTTATTACACTATCTTCTATAGAAGCCTTCAGCACTTCAGTTTTCCTAACATAGATTAAAAAGAGATTAAGAGCCATAAACTGTAGGCAGATAGTTGATGTTCTTTCAATGGTGTCAAAACGTCTTATAAGACATTTATATATAACTACCCATATAGGCGTACCAAGGATCATTCTTCTCTTCTTCTGCCCTTCAAGAAGCCAGAGCAAAGAGAATAACTTAATCCAAGTATAACTTAGTGAGATTTAAATTCCAGCATAAACTATAGTTATCCTATTTTGTTATATTAACCAGCCTTTTGATAAAACTTAAACTTGAGAATTAGAGAACCAGCCACAATCCCCGTTAAAGCCCTTTTGATGTCACCTCTTTAAAGTACATATGAGAATTCCTTGTAGTGGAACAGCTCGGGTAGAAATATCATAATTAGCTCCCATCTGATATTGTTTCATGTCTCAAGCACACAAAAAACATCCTAACAAAAAGTCCACATTGATAAAAAAAGGAAATCGTAAGACACCAGTCCCCTAATATCAATAGGATTTATTTTTTTTTTTTTTTTTTTTTTTTACACAAACTCAGTCAAGTAGGATTATAGGTTTAATGGTAAACTGCCAAAGAAAATTATATGTTTCCCATAATTTACTCCAAAACTAGGTTAGACTGTTTACCCTCTCTTCCCAGAATGAAGAAGCACAAACACAAAGAATCTTGGAGACCCCTGGTACCTGTGAGTGGAGTGTCACATGCAAGATGTGTCAGAGCCCCAGCTAATGACTCAAAGCTTAATGAAATTGGTGACTACAGGGTATGAGTTTTCCATAGGAGAAAAATGGATAGAAGTTATTTTAAACATTTCATTAAAAAACCAAAACAAGACAAAAACAACCAACCTACCCTTGTCAAAACTGAAGTCTGGTTACTTCTAGTTCTTGGCACAGAAATATGTACTTCACATGTATTTTAATTTTCTGGGGTACCTTACGACGAGGAACAGTAAAGCAAGACATTTTTGCTTGTGTAAGGTTAACTGCTTCACATCTACAGCATCATTATTTTGAAACAGCAAAGTATGTTCAATTTGTCTTTAGAGACCAGACAGAACCACCTGATCCTGCAGACACAAACACTTTTCTGTATTTTATCTTTAAACACACACAAGTAGAAGAGCACTATTTCAGAGGACTACCCTTTTAGCCAGAAAAGGATGATATAACACAACATAACTCTGCTGTATCAGATCATACATCATAAATATTTATCCAGTGATAAATACTTCTCAGGGAACATGGAGACAAGCTAGTTTATAAGGAGACCCTGTACTCCAGATGATATGCCTGATCTTTCAGTCTCTCCTCCCCACCTCTCTCAGGAAAGCACAATGACTACAGACATCTGCTATTTGACTATAGACACATCATAGTGGTGATACAAGTTAATACCATACAAACCAACAGCAACACATGTGAGTCAGCTAGGTTTTCCTACCAGGACACTATGGTTAAACTGCTTATCCAAAGTGAGAAACACCTTTACAACTAAATAAATAGTGAACATTTCCTTGTAGGAAGGGAAGGGGAATCCCCATTCCCTCCTCACTCCAGCTCTTCCTTCAGCATCCTTTCAAGTCTCATCGTTTTAATACTGGCTCTTTTCAACGCCAGCTTTTCCTTTCTTTTTGCCAAAAGACTTGTTCTCCTTTAGCAGACAGAGTAGAGGCTGGAAAAATATTCCTTCCTACATACTTGCAACAGAATATGCTTACCACACTTACATGAGCTTTGAACCTATCAAAACTGTTTAAGAGCTACCAAAAAAACAGTCAAACCCAACACAGAGTAAACTAAAACCCAAAGAGGACAATTTCAGTTTTAGAAGAAAGCAGATTCCAACCATTCCTACCACATTTCTCAGTCTTTAAACTAAGAAAAAAGAAAACTGATTTTGCCAGAGATGAAACATTTCATGTTTCCATAACAAGGCAGAAAGGCATGATTAAGCAGTTGCCTGTGCATGAGATGCATTTTCTATTTTCTCTTAAAAAATAGAGAAAGAGAAAGGCAATTATTCTATTATAACACAGAACACAAGTATGAGGCTCTGTGGTTAAGAAAAAAGCTGAAGTAATTTTAAAATAACTTTGCCAGAAGACTTCAAGTATTTCCTTTCTCATTCCAGGAGCCAGCATACAAACTAGGCACACCTTATAAACTCCACCACCATCCTGGCCCTAATACATTCAAATTTTTGCTTCACAAAAAAAAACATCTAAGTAGTGTATGCATATGTATGATAAAATATTTACATACATATCTTATCACAAAAAAGCCTGACAGTACTACTAAAGATAGATGTACACCTTGCTTAAGTGTCAGAATAAAAGCATGTTTTCACTTGCAATTAAAGCACAACGAATGAAGCATAAATGTTTACAGAAGGCACCAAAGGAGATAGACCCTGGATCAGTGAGTACGGAATGTCTTTCTCCATAAATGGCACAACAATTTTCAATCATAATTTGTTTATTGGAGTATTATTTTCTGTCTACCCCAGTTACAAGTTAATAAGAGGTTGTATCTGGCTCCAATTGTGTGTCATTGCATCTGCAACACTGGAGGAGATGTTTGCATATTACCTAGTAAGGGGAGGGGTATGCAGACAATTTAAAATGCCACCACAACAATATTGCCTTTTGCACCCAGAGATACCAGTGGCCTGCAGAAGAATATTCTGGTGTGCTTACAAGTTAGGGATCTTGAAACTATTCATTGTTTGAAGTTTTAGGTTTTGATTCTGCCACTACTACTTAGAAAAATTGGCTCACTTAAAGCAAATAAGTCTCCTTATTGATATCAAAGCCTCAAATCTGTTTCGAATCCAAGATCTCCAGTGATTAAGGAATATATTAATTCATTGATTTGCAGTGTATCAAAGTGATACATTAACATCATTAATGTTTTCATCCAACCCTGTGATGAATTTCAAGTAGCCCAACTAGCAGGAGTCTGTTCAAGGATTGTACGCAGAGGCCATAGTGGCTACTAACCAAGAGGAAAGAAATGGAGGGGAGGGAGCAGAAGAGAAGGATGACTTTTTAGTTTAAATTACATGGAGTAACAGCAAGTTCTAATATGGCTTTATGTGTTGCAATAGGAAGAAACAGTGATTTGTGGCTTTGTCAGATGTATAACCATTAGTGCTGCCAAGCAACTTTCAGCTAAAGAGACTTCACATTGGAGGGGTGGGGAACAAAACACTTTCTACCATATCAGACTCAAATATAAAACCATTTACCTTTCATATGTTTCAGCTGAAGCTTCTCACCAAGTTTGTAAACTTATGTTGAGACACCACTTCCTTTTACCCCTATTAGAGTCTGTGTTTTGCTCTTGCCTGGGCAAGTAACACAAGACCCACTCATTTGTGGGACAAACGTGGTTACATGGGTGCAAGTACAAGACTTGACTTTCCTTGCCTGAATCCTGAGTGAGCATCTAAAATAGCCTAAGCCTTTAACTGACTCACCAGTCCCTCCATTACAGGCTTGGGTTGGGTAGAACTGGCCACGTCAGAAGAGGAAGAGCTGTGGTTTAGTCTAGACACAGCATTTCCCCTTTCCTTTACCATGGTCCTGCCTCCAGCAAAGATCCTTTAGTCAGTATGCTACGCAGAGGAGACTCAAGAGCACAGGGCTGTGAAAGAAAAAAACCCTGCTAGTTCAAAAAGGAAGATCTCGGAACAAAGCTATGAGCAAAGCAGCTGTGGTACAGTTTGGTATTCACCAAATTTCCCTTCTTGAGGTCTTGTCTATGCTTAGAAAGGTAGCACTAAGCATCCTGGATGCTCCCCTTACAAAGATCTGCTATTTGAGATCAATGTTAACTAGTCCATTACGCAGGGCAGACAAGCATGCATGTTTAACCAAACAAGTTCCACCTCAAGGGCTCCAGTTCTACAAAACTGCTCTCAGCTTCCAGTTCCTTTAAGGCCTACCCCTGTTTCTTGGCCATTCAAACATGATGGGTGCCAGAGCAATTTGTACAGCCTGCATTCAGCTGAGGCACCACAACCATTCTTTAAATGCAGGCACTGTCCTGGACAAAACCTTACTGACAGGAGGAAAGACTACCATAACGCGCTCTGGAAGGGACTGCTGTCCTGAGCCACCCTGAGCTGCTGGGCTGCACGTACTGCAGCTACCTGCCAGCAAGCTGGTACAGGGCTACATGAGCTCTGCCACCTTCTGTGCAGTCTTCCCAGTATTTTTTAGTGTTTTCATAGTTCAAAAAATTTTTTATTTCCAGGTGCAAAATTAAGCTAGAAGAATTGGGTGAACTTCATGTTACTAAAGTTCTGACTACAGCAGGAAGACTTCTATTTAAAACTACTTCTCACTACTGCTGGATGAGCTCCAAGTATACACTACATGTACATGCAGTTCTAGAAGTTAAAACAGATTAGTAAGCACTTGTTTCTGACTCTACTTCTAAGCATGCCTCATCAGTGTGATTAGTGAAATATGTCCATCATCATCTCATATTAGAATAATAGCACAGCACTTTCAGCATCCAAGATGCCTTTGCTGTTCCTTTTCTCTTCTTGATTTTAATCACCTGGGTTTTAGCCCTTAATATGGTAGTCAATATAAGATATAATCACTTGATTACACTGGTCATTTTCCACAGCTACAGGAAAAACAATAGTTTCATTTTCTACCAGCTATGAAGCCTGAACAACCAACTTCAGATCAGAATAGTTCAAGATTTAGGGGGTAATTGTATGATACCCATCTCTTTCAGCCAGACTTGTTCTGGCCTGCATTCACAGTCCCAGAAAGATCAGCAGTTGGTGACAGTCAGATCATCCTATACTTACTGCTTACGTGCTGACAAGATGTGGTCACAACATGGAGAATCAGGAGAGGTAATAGAACCCAGGACTCCCCAGCATGTCTGTATTTTCAGAAGATCCCTAAGATCTGCATCTTAATACTGGAAACATTCAGTTTTTCCTGAATCTCCAGCGTCCTCTCTTCCCTACCTCAATGGCAAACCTACCTCCCCTCACTCCACACTAGCAGCATTAGTAACCATTAGTTGCTATCAACAGGAGATGAACCTGCATCCATTCTAGCTCAGGCACCACTGCCATTTCTGTTTTAGCATTCCTATCGGTATCCAAGCCAGAATTAAAAAGAAGTTTTACTAAGTCAAATTGTAAGTTGTGTGGGCTGCAAGATCATCTTGTTCTCTGCGAAATTCCCATTCTTATTTCAAAATAAGGTGACACTTTTATAGTTACTTTTTGGTCCCAGGCATAACAAGAAGATCAGGATCCCAAGTATCATGTTTCCTTCTGCAGCTGCATGGTCATTTGTATTTTAACTTTTTTGGAAAGAGTTCACCTTTCAGTATCATAAAAATACTATTATTTCCATCTTCTCTCCCTACAAACAGTAAGTCAACCCTTACTTTGAAGGCCTTAAGAACAAAGTTTCAATTAAAGCTTCAAAAGTGAATAACAAATTGCCTTCAGATGAATCAATTCCAAGAAGTCTGACTGAAATACAAATCGGCTGTAATACCACACCATAAGAGCATGTAGAGGACACCTTGCCGTCTCTACACTTGTGCAATACAGACCACACAGTGATGCACTGAAGTAGCTATGTATTCCTTGAAACTTGATAGCAGGTTGCAGCACTATACAGAACAAGTGTTTTCACATTAGTGCTAAGCTGTAGTGAAATACTGTGGTGTGAAGCGAACCAAAAACTTAAGAAATGCTTGAGGTGCTATATCGTTGAGCCACCTTGTGGCATATTTGTTGCATTACAGTGCTACACACTAGAGGACAACGGGACTGTGATTTGCTGGGTCTGTTCAAATTCAGGCAAGAAAACAGAAAGCACGTAAGAAGTTCAACTATAGCATGCTCATGAAGCAGCATTCCCTTAGTAAGGAAAACATTAATTTTGGAAGTTAAGCTACAGAATACCAGCCAAGTGCTAGCGTCAAATTTTTTTAAGCACTTGGTTATTCCAACCAATAGCTCCTTACAAAGCAACCTGCTATGCAACTTCTTAAAAACCATATTCAGGCTGTGCATATAGAACTCCTTACGGATGAGACAACTGTGGTTTATGGTATCAGTAGGAAAAATACTCAGCAAGATTAATAAATTCCTCCCCAAAAGAAATTCAGGCAGAGGCATTCTTACATTTTCTGAAGACCGAATGTAAAATATTTTCACATGCAATAGTTTTCATACACTTTCACACACTATCTTCGAAACAAAGTCCTACACTCCAAGGTTTGCTGTGAAATTGTTAAATTGTTAGGTTAATGTAATTTAACAAAAAGTGAAGCAAAGCCAGAAAAGCCAGAAAATAATAAGTGTGGGTCTTCTGAGGCCTCAGATAAAAAGGAAAGCATTGCTACTGCAGAGGATCGCTAGGCATTAGTGAATCCATGGAATACATACATATGAACTCTCCAAACTCTCTGCACACATGGGATAACTAACCAGGTTACTGCCAGGGCAGGCACAGCATTGGTTACTGCAGGTCAGCCCTCATGTAACAACCTATTTTATTCCACAGTGATTTATTTCCATTTCTAAACCTTAAGACAGTACCAAAACACAAAGCTGGTTTCTATACAGAATGAGCATTGTATGACCAGTGGCAATGTAATCTTCTCACCACTCCACTATAACCATTACTTCAAGAGATCCTTTTCTTCAGGAGAACCTTTTTGGAATAATTATAGTTTTCCACTGTTGCCCCTTCCGACACCACAGAAAGCCAGCAGCTTAAGAGTTAAAAAAGCCACAACAAACCAAACACCTCACACACTTAAAGACATTTTAGATCCTTGTTTACCACTATATACTACCCATACTGTTAATAAATTTCTTCTGTACATATATTACATATAAGGTATGAAGAAACACCAACATACTAACTACCAACAATTTAAAATTGTTTGTTGTAAAACACAGGAAAACCCATCAGACAAGATCCTGGCAGGACCAACATACACACCACCTCTGGACAAACAAGTGATATAGACAATCTCAACACAGTACCAAGAAGTCATGTTCTTTCCATCAGCCCCAAAAGTTTCAAAGTAATAGAGAAGATTTACAAGGCCTTAACTGGTTTTATAGTATTTTCACAGACATTAGGAAAGTACTAATAGGTAGCATTGTTGGGATAAGGCACACCAGACACTTCACTGGAACACCATACTACAGTTGACAGAACAGTAAAAACAAGATTTATTTACTGCATTAATTGTTTCCCCCTCTATCCTTTACTGAAGTCATGAAACCACAAGTCCTAATCTTGACTCTAGTTCCTTAATGGTCTTGAGAAAGGTGGAACATAGATAACCACGGGACAGAGACGCTCTAACACAGGCTCTTGCCCATTTCCTACAAACATCTTCATTTTACCCACTTCCTTCCTTCCCTTACCAGAAAACTTCCTACAACCTTTAAAGTTTCAGGCTTCCCTGCTTTTGCAGCAAAAGAAAAGTAGGGTTGGTACTGGCAAGAAGATACAGAATCAGAAGCTGCAATACACATTGGCTTAAAGCACACAACTGAAGAGAACAGAATAATCAGCTCAATCTGAAAAAGTTTTTCTCTCAAGTGATGGCTTGAAAGGTGTTAAGTGAACAACAGTTAAAAAGAAAAAATAGGGACAGGTTTTTGAGTGGGCTTGAGGGCAGTCCCAGACACCTCTCAGTCTCAAAATCTCATCCATTCTCTTCCAAAAGCTTTTCACATAAACCCAATTTACAGCAGTGGAATTCTTTAAAATGTCTCTATCTGCATCGTAACCTCACTTAAGGTAACCAATTTGGAAAATTCGTATCATCCTATTATACAGATATCTAAATCTGGGATGAAAGCACTCAGGACAAAACCCACCAAGCTATTTAATCACTGTATGCTGTGTTTCAATAGGAGGAAAGCATCTGTAGTATGTTTGTGGATTAAGGCTTTTAACTACAGTATTATCAAAGAATCGCTTTTTCCTAAGGCTAGAAAACACATGCTTCTACATTTTCAATCTGCACCATGCCAATTATCATCAGCATTCTGAATCAATGCGGTTTTAAAGATATATGCCGCAAGCATTGCCATTCACACATTCACAAACTGATGCACCATTTCCTCATGCCAAGTATCCACGGTAATATCCACACAATTACAACTTCAAAAAAAAATACTGTTTTCTTAAGATCAGCTTTGCACTTTATCTTCCCTCAAGAGTTCTGGAGTGGGGGGTTTGTGTGCAAATCACGGACATTTTACATCTCTACAGTTCCTTGGCTTGGAAGACAGGATGCCCCGTGGGAACTTGGCAAAATTCAAACTAGTTAAAGGGCAAAAAAATAACAGCTCACCTTTCTTTGGCTTCTTTGATTTACATAACGTGATAGACAAAGTAATAAAGCAAAAGAATTTGAGTAGTGATGAGACACTGTATAAGTTAAAGATGCAAAGAAGAACTAATCACAACAATAACAATAAATCTTAAGGGTGGGTAGCTGTCTGCTGCATTTCATGAAATATCTCTACCTGCTTACAAGGATTCGGGGTACAGACTACAGTCGATACTAACGCAGTCATTTCACATTTAATAAAAGTTAAACAGCCTTGCTGCCAAAGACCCAAGATTTGTACAAACAGCATCACATACACTTTAAGCAGTGAACAAGTTGAGATGTTTCTGAAGATCCAAGTTTTGCAAAGCTGCAAATGGCATTACAACAATTAAGTCAACTTTGGATTTTAATGTTTAAGTTAAACCTGAATCTGCTGACTTTTCTCATGTGAGCAGAAAGCTTTAAGAGCTTTATGCTGATATGTAAGACTAACTCTAAATAACCCAAGAATATTTCAAAAATGGCAATACATGTTAATTTAAGTAAACACTATAATATATCAGCATGGGATTCTGCACTGGTCTTGCTCCTACAATAATAAAAATCAATGAATACTGACAGAAGGCATGTTTAGAAAAAATGAGTATTAAAATGTTAGAACATTAGACTATCACTCACTGTTTTCAAAACACTCCTCTGTCCTTCAGTTAACTATTGAAATAATGGTATGAAATGCATTGAATGAGGTCTGTGACAAAAGGAGTAAGGAATATTCAATAACAATACAGAAGAAAGCCTGAAACATTGGTAGACTGCCCCCAAGTCAAAAGCCTTCAGCAGCCAGATTTTGAATCCCAGAGCAGGATTTAATCAACATAAAATATACTCATCCATCTACATAACCATCACTGAAAAATAGGATTAGGTTTAACCAGCTTCTTGCAAAACATATCCGTGCTTCCCACAGGCAAGCCACAGGCAGGCATTGTTGAAGACTGCTTTCAGGCAAAGCAAGAAATTTGTTTTTAAATCTGTAACTCAGATAGTACTATTGCTCAGGAAGGAAACGGCTCGTACACACAGGGCCTCTGCACACAAGTAATTATGCAACACAAAAATGCCTGTTAACTTTTCTAAAACAGCTGATTCGCATCTCATCTGCCTATGAAGTCTCTAATCTAGATTTAGAGAATATTCAGCTCTCTTCAGTAGAAGGAAATGCATCTCCCCTGTCTAGACATCCAATTTAAAAAGAGAGCAACGCTTTTTCAATTTCAATTAAAGAACACGTATGCCAGAAACTTCTTTTATCTAACATCTTTGAAACTCATACAGTAGTTTTATTCATGAAACCAAACCTGTAAATACAAACCAACTATTTATTTCCCCCTCAACTGCAACAGTATAGTAAGTTTAATGACCTGTTGCATGTAAAAGTGCCACATAATCCTATACTGTAGGCTTTTGCTGTTCATGGTTACATAAATATTTATCCCGATTTGTTTGCTGCGTGTTGTTAACTTTTTTGTACACATTAAAATTATTACTTTTGTCCCAGAACTGAGGTTTTTTCGAGAACCCGTTTGATGGAAAGTCACAATTTTACAAGGAGCATTTCAAACTGGACAATTCTCTGCAATGCTACCTGCGTACAACAACAGTTCTGGACTTTAACCCTCTGCTGGCAGCGGTATGGGGTTCCTCAAGGCTGAAGTGTTAATACCAGCATGCATTTGCACTTGGGTCAGAAATATGAACAACTCAGGGTTAAATATGGAAAAAAGTAGGCATTGTGAAGGGACTACCTGAAAACCAGCAATTCATATGGCAATTCGTATGGCTGCGCTTTTAACCGTGACTTCACTGTAGCTGCGGAGGGGCACAAGCAACACGAGGTTAACGAATAAAAGCTATTGACCTTATCAGAAGAATTTAGATTGTTGGGTTTTGGTTTTTTTATGGAAAGGAACAAAATGGGAAAGCTATAGTCTGAAACTGTCCTGAACTGTACATTCCCACGGCAATGAAAATCTAGTTGATAATGGTATTCACTAAATTAAGCAATCTGATCAAGATTATGATCAATCAAATCACTACTCAGGGGAGCAGGAGGAAGCTACATAGGTGTTTGTGCATTCACTATTTTTTTTTAAGCACAGAAGTAAGAATGTGACATACCAGCACTGTTTCTTCATATGTATGCTTCAGAAAAGTAACATTAATAAGTGGACCAAAGTAATACACTGATTTCTCCATCAAACAAGATAATCCAATACTGCTAGATCGTGACATGACCGTAGATCAACTTTCAGAGAAAATTTTCTTTATTATTGTGGCTTTGAGCAGCACCTTTAAGTTTTTAATATTGCACTGTTATTTTTCCTTTTAATGTACCTACTGAATTGATGCAAAGTTCAAGGAAAAAAGAAATATTTTTAATTTCTACTTTCCAAGTGTAATTTGAGAGAAGCCAGCTAGGCTGGCATATATAATACGCTCCGGTTGAAAGTAAATAACACTGCAAAGTAGTTTTATTCTATAGTAAGGAATATAGGCATCTAGAAACAAGTTTTCCCTTTAGCAAATTATCAAAATACAACTGATGCATAAGTGCTCAGCAAGGGAGCTGTGGTATAGTCCCATGTCAGTGCATTTAAGAGCAACTCATTGAGCACATTTATTACAACAGTTTTGTCTTCATAAAAATATTTTGCCAATAAAACTGATAAAACAAAGTTCAAACTAGAGACAAGCTGTTTTATAAAGTATGACTGGTAGGATACATTTTAGCAAACCGAAATCTGCCTACAAGGGACCTGTCAAACATGTAATTACTTTTAAAGCACCTTAACTGTTTCTAAAACTATACAAGGCATTTAAACTTGCCATTTTATTATGAAGACCATGCTTGGGTTCAGCATTATGTAGTATCTGTTACACTGCTAGAGTACTGAAACAGTATGTTTACCGGATGAGTACCTTCAACATGCAGCACAACTAACATGCTAACAGCTCACGGATTGTTAAAAATGGCAATTTAGGAGGGTCTTTGTGGTAAGAATGAACAATACCGCTCAAAGACTAATGTAATACTGGACACAGATATGGATCTTACTGGCAGAATTGCGTAAGGTCTAAGGTATTCTTTGCTGCTAGAAATACAGGCAATAAATCAGTTAAAGTGAGAGGAGAGAAAAAAACAAAACCCCTCACAACCATCACCCCTCCCAATACAAAATGCATGTTAGAATTACTCTGTTTTATCCCTATACTTGCCAGAGTTTATATTCACTCATGTATCAAATATTATTCAAAAGTGCTTGTAATATGGCCATTTTTAGAGTCTAACTTCAGAAGTGTTTAACTGCAAAAAAAACCCCACCCAACAAAAAACCCAAACCCAAATAGTTTAGAAAATTCAGTTAAAAGGGCTGTCCAGCCTCTTCCTATATTTAACTGGAGCCATGTAAGGTAAGAATACTGAACAGTTACATTCATTGGCAGATATAACTGCATAGGAAAAAGTTCTCTCTTAATTGAAGTTGTCCATAGCTTCCAGCCTTGAGATAGTCATTTAGTTTAAGTGGTTATTGTGTTCAGGCAGAAAAACCTCTGGCATTTTAAAAACGGTAAAAGTGATCTACCACTTCTGTGAAAAAGTACTATTTATCATGGTGCCTCTCTAATATTACTAGGATTACTACTTGGCATAGAAACAGCTCTACCCTTGAGATAGGAGTTTTCTGACAAAGCAGAGGGGTTTTACAAGGAAAACTCCAGCTAAATCAAACTTTTCATGGGAGAGAACTTTCACCAGGAAAAAATATTCTGAACATTCTGGTTTTGTTGAGCACATGGGTTTTTGTTTTGGGTGTCCACTCCCCCCCCGCCAAATCTTTCGGGTAGCATTTCAAAGAGCAACATCGCTAGTCTGACAGAAAACAGTGCCTACCAAATCAAAGCAGTCTTCAATCTAGATCTGAACCTTACTAGGTAGCAACCAAAGCCACAGGTTATCTGCTAGTCTGGAGTGAGCATCACAGCTTCTATACAAGAGGTGGAATTACTGAAGTGTACATATATGATTGGAACGAAGAATACAAACTATCAGTGATAACAGCTCAGGTGGGTACCGTAATCAATGGGCAGCAAGATTTTGTCTCAGAATACACAAATAACCTAAGTTTATTTTACACCTAAAGAAGTCTAATAATGAATAACTCTCAGAAATTTTCCCTTGAAGGACTAAGTTTCAAAGCTATACAACCCACTATATCAACACATTTGTATATGACCTTTACAGACATCCACTAAACACAATATTTGTTTAATCAGAGCAACTAGTACAAGAAAAATAACTTGGATGATTATGTGAAAGCTTGTTTCAGAGATGCTTTGGTCAGAGAGTTGATGATCAAATTCCAAGTTTCCCTGAGCAGACAAGTAGTAAATGGCTAGATATAGCTTACCATTTTAGATGCCTGCAAAGGAAAAAAAAAAAAGGAGAGAACTAATTGTTATGAAGTTGATTACCTGACCTTAAAGTGGGTTGCCCCCACTTCAGCAGCCAGGAGTCACCAAATTCCAGCTTGCAGACTCCATACAAGCTATATCACAACACAAGCAAAAACATTTCAGCATGAAAATAGAGCTGATGCTACCACCCACATCATTCTTCATGGTTTAATCAAGTTCGATTCATGGTTACTCTCCAGTTTTAACCTGAGTCCTAGCGTATATGTAATCACAGACTAATGGGCCACTGTAACAGATGTTTCTGTGATTTAAAGTGGGCATTTCTTAGATAAAATCAGATTAACACACTATGATAGCATTTAAAGGCTAAATGGAGCAACTAGCCTCAAACATGTCTAGGAGCTTGTCTTTTTAGACCACCAGCTAGAGACCTCAATTACCACAAAAAAGTATTTTTATTGCAGTGCTGCATCTCTGTAATATATAATTATACATTCCTTCTGTATAGATCTTCTGTAATATATAATTATAAGTTTCTTCTGTATAGATCTGTGAGCAAATTGACCTTGAGGATTGTGCAGGTTGCAAAAGTCCCATCTTTCCTGATGACACTCAGCCAACTCAATCTACTTAAAGCCTCAACATTCCCTGCTGTAGAAGGCTCTACATTCCCACAGTTCAGAGGAATTTCTCAGGCATATAGGAAGAGGCATACCAAAATGGATGTGCTGCCAAATCAAGTAACAGGTGCTGGGTATACATTTTAAACATAACAGGAACAGCGTGGACAGCAATCTTAAAGATCTTCATATCCACCATTGAGCTCAAATTCAGAAGCCAAGGTTTTTATTTAAAGGCCTGCAAATGTAAGCATATGGAAGGTGACTGCAGTGCTGAAGATCAAGGTGTATAAAAGAAATTGTTCCGTACAAGAAAAGCGCTTTTTATTTTAATCACACCAGGTTTGCCTTCTCAGCACAGAGAATATTTGACTATGATGAATTTATCTTAAGTGCTTTCATTCAAAGACCACAAACCTCTCCAAACACTTGAAAGAAAACACCACTTTTGCTGCTTTAACTTCAGGCTACCTGTTACCTCAGAAGCTGCTAAATGCTCAGTTACCAAGAAGAAATAGCTCCTTTACAGTCAGTAACTGTTCAGAGCCAAAGAGATCTCCCATCTTTGTGGGGGTTCAGGGCAGGGAGTGCATTCTCCCATAGAGAAGGGGATAACTTGAATATGTTCAGGATGCCTGATTTTTTCTGGATTGAGGGAGTAAGAGAGAAAGGTGAAACTGTTCTGACAGGTCTTTACTAAATAGCTTCATGTTATCTGTACTTTAACTGTGACAAAATTCCAGAGTCCAATGTATTACACATGCATGAACCAAAGTGATGAAGAACAGTGGTACAATACCCAAAGTAAAAGAAGAAACGTGGATAAATCTACAGAGCAGTTCATGCTGATCACAGTTCTGATGCTCAGAGGACTCACACCCATCAGTAAGGGACAGAGTTCTCTTTCCATAATTCCCCCACATACACACACAGGCAAGAGAAGAGACAAAAACACAGAAGAAAAAGATTAGGCTTCTGATGCTCTAGGATTTCCAAAGGTAGCCTCCATCCCCCATCAATTTTTCTCCCTAACCGGAGTCTTTCAACATCTGTGAAACTGAAAATAGTACCTTCATTATGTCCTCAATTCAGTATGAAGTGTTTCCAAGTTGAAAATGGACCTCTGGGATAAAGTAAAATGAAAAAAGATGTGGGAATCTCAATAATGCCACGTCACTCAATTTCTCATCCCATTATAGTGAAAAATACACAACTTGTTAAAAACCTTAAGGGACAAACACAAAAGAAATTGTGCTTATAAAAAATTGTAAGAAAATCTAAGACTATAGAAACCTCTCATATTTCATTCCGCAAGTTTGGTTTCCTTTTAACACACACAAGTGAGCCTTACCATGAAACTACCATCTGCTTTTCAGAACTCTTTATCCTCCAATGCTGTGTTTTATAAAATGCTGTCGATAACTCCTTTCAAGACATGATTTCAACACAAGAGTTTGATATTATTTGAATAAAACCCAAAACTTATATAGTTCAACTTATGCAATGAGGTTCAAGATTTTATATTGCATGACTATTCAAAGCAGTAACCAAGATATCAGCTGAATTCTTGCGTTATAGGATCCAATTTAAATCAGAAAAAAATTTAAGGTTACATGATTTGAGTCAGTTTAAGTATTACCTATACTAGTTCATTAGGATCCTGTCCCATGCTTTGCCTAATTAAAAGCTTGCAATTTATAATTCTGCAAGACTTCTAGATTAAATAAATGTATCAGCTACAGTCTGTGTTGTCTTGCCCTATCTATATCATATCCATTGAAAGCAAAATAATGGAAACCAGCCAGACAACAGTAACCAGCATAGCAGGACATTCATTCCCAGGTAAGGCTGGAAAAATAATAGTTAATGGTGGCAAGGCAATGAACACAGACTGTTCATCTGATGCTTGATTGTGCTGTAAAAATCCACCATGTTGTATTCTTGAGCTGTTATAGGATACAGTTTGCACCTAGAAGTTAACTAGAAGTTCCTCTGTGAACACCTGCCTATATCTTCCTGTCTCTGTACACAAGTTTTGACTGAAAATCATACTCCTTGTGCCATACTGGCATCTACTTAAATAAGTAGTCCATTGTTCTGCTAACAACTCATAACAGAAGATCAGTCCATACAGCTAGCACCTCCAGAGAATACAAGGCTAAATCTCTTTTTAAAGTTGGAGCCATCTAGCTATAATTTACAAGTCTTTGTAATACACCCAATAAGTTACATGCATTCTGCTATTTTATTACCATTTTATATTTTATCTTACTAAAACTACTCAAAAGTCTTACTGTCAAAGCAAATAACAGGAAAGAAGGACAGAGTCCTCAAATCCCCCTTTCCAATCTCTAGCTTAAAGGCTGCAAGTTGGTTTGATGAACAGTTGTGACCCAAATCAAACCTTGGAAAAGTTCTCTACCATGCAAAGCAAGAAACCTCACTGCAGGAAACAACTTGACTATTACTCTCATCACAAGTTTTACACAACAATATTTTCCTCTATATCACTATTCCCTTGTTCTGTTACACCAATCTTTTACTATGAGGAAGGCAATACATTCAAGTAAAACTGGAAGGTCTCATTTTTAAATGGGTCCAGCATTCCTTTCAGACAACAGAACAGTTTTCAGAAGTACTTTTGTTTCTAAACTACATTAAGAGTTATTTACATAAAAATTACACCTTTGCAAGTGTTAAAACTCCAGCTTCTTATTGAGACTAAGAGTCAAACTTAATTTCAAGTTTCTATGAACTTCAAAACACTTTCTAGCACTGATGTCATTTTGTAGGACATTTCACAGATTTTCCATAGCAAGTTTCTCTGCTTTTATCAGAATTGCAAGATTAAGAAAACTATTACAATTTTCAGATCATTTGATCAAATGACAATCTGGAATTCAGCTATTTTTTCCCCAGGGGAATTAAGTTATTAATATTTCAGTAGCCCTATTATATGTCTGATGATTTCATAGCTCTAGTAAACTGACTTGTGAGCTTTGGGTGTTGTACATCCTCAGTCCTAGTAACCTAACTTCAACAGTTTAGTCAATGGCTTAGCTGAGATACTTCCATACATCAAAGTATTTTTATTTAATAAAAGTCTTCTAAAAAAGCAAAGAGAAGCTATGTATACTTTTTTAAGATGTGCAACATTTATACTAAAACTTTTACCCTAAAATATTTATCATCATTACAACTATTTAATTAAAATGACTTAACCTCTCCTCTTTTTTGAGGAAAGTGTTACCCAACCCCCTGGACCTACAGCCTTCCTCCTGTAAGACTGAACAGGTGGTTGAACCCCTTATTTTGATTTCCTTTGCTGTATATTTGGAAACCATTAGAGTAAACTGTGAACAAGACTATCATTATAACAGTACCAGACACCTGCCATTAAAATAAGACTTATCTTGAGTTATAGATAAGCTAGTTAAGCTTGAAAAGCTCACGGTGACATCTTCTACACTAAGTTTTGTTTGTCTCTATTGAGGGAAGGGGAGGGAATTGACTATTTCCAAGGAAAAAAAGGGGAGGGGGAGATGTTTAGTGTCTGTAGAGATATTCTTAACAGCTCTGGTGTGAGGATCCAGCTTCAAAAATGAATCTGCCTGAATAACTAGTTTGCTTGAATTCCTGCGGAGTGCTGGCTGTAGGACACCCTCCACCCCTCGTTAGAGTGCAAGCTGTGGACAGCAGGAAAAAGTGCAGAGTCTAGTTAAGGTAGATTAAGACTAGGGTAAGACTAACCATTTACTGCTTTAATTCCTCCCCCTCAAATGCACATACCTTTATCAAATTAAAAAAAAAAATCAGTTTTTCTGAAGAATAAAAACCCCATGTGCTAGATTTCACATTTTATCCAAGGCAGACACATTTATAGTTTTTAAGCTGGATTTTAATACAATTTAGACATATATACCAAAGTGTTTCTATACAATTAAAGCCCTTAAAAATTAGTTACATTACCACAGACTAAAGTTGGCAAAAATTAAAGCAGTATACAATTGCTACATATTTGAAAGACTAAGAAATCCCCAAACTGGAGGATGCTGCTGGCTAGACACCTAGGATGACTTTCTTGAAGTCTCCCACAACAGCAGCTTCTTCAGCAGGTGCCCAGAGAATATTTTCTTCACTTGAATTTATTCAACTTGTTAAATTGAATAACAAGTTCTTTCAAAGCTGAGCACAACTTGAAGTAGAAAATCTAGAAGAAAAACAAGCCTTCCAATCTATAAAACATGACTAAAGAGATCTTCTTTCACTTGATGGCAGGAAGATTTTCACTCTGAACACCTTTAAAAGGAGCAGAGAAGGAAACAAGCCATGGAAGAAGCCCCTGCCCATTGCACTTAAAACCACTGGTGATTTCCTGATAGGTGGCACCTTTCCTGCTGGTTTTGGTTATAGCCCAGCTCCCGAGCTGGAAATTGCATCTTCACTCCTCTCCCCCAGGAGAGTTAAAACGGCTCTAAATAAAAGGGTTTCCAACTGTGAGTGCTTCATTCATTTTAACTGAGTCCAGGTTGGCCCCAGCCGCAGGAAAATATTATAGTGCAGTAAACAAGCAAAAGACTATTAATTCATAATACTAAAAAGAATAAAACCTGGTATATATATATTACCATTGTTGTTCAAAAAGAGTAACATATTCTCCTGGTTAAGAAAAGTAATACCAAAGGTAGTCTACAACCCATATTTAATAGCCAGCATGTTTCATGGTGTGCAGGCTTTGAAAATTAACTCATTTTCTAAAGGACTCAAGAGTACAGAAATACCAACAAAAGCCAACAAGATTAAGTCTCCAACTTAAAAATCAAGGCCCACTAACTGCGTGATTGCGACTGTGATTCAGGTCAATATACACCCCAGTTTTTAAGGAACAGATATTCCAATTTACCTCCCAAATAACCACTGTGTGGATAAGGAGAAAGTAAGGTACAGAGAGCACAGAAGGGCCTGTGGGCATTTATATTTGGAAGAAAGCATGTCCATAAACAGGGCCACTTTTGCCCATAACAGGACCCCTAGTTCAACACAACCATAAATTGTTCTCACGTGGAGAAGCTTTGAATGAAACACGTATTTAGATCACTCAGGAACAATTCCAGCTCTAAGGGATTTCAAAATAGTACTCAAAGAAAAATTAAACACTTCCTGCATGATGAGCTATATAGCACCCAATATAGGAAAAAACTACAGTAAATTCATATTAATGCTATATTGTGGGAAAGTACTCAAATGAAGGAAGCCTTCACCACTTTCTGAAAAGCCACAGATTTTATCTTTAAACTTAAAATAAATGTGGTTTTGCCCATCCATGAATTAGTGTTTAAATGATTCTTATGAACTGTGGCAAATAAATTAGTGTCACAAAGCTGCAGCAAATGTACTTTTTCTACTGTTTTGACTATACTGCAGATCACCTTTTTACAACTGCACTAGTATTACCAAAACCAAGCCCAAACAACTAATAAACCACTCACCTGACACACATCTTCAGTGTACAAAAAAGGATAAGAGCTCACATATCTCATAATACAATTGCAAAAAGATTTCCAAATGCTTTTCTTGTTCCACATTACCCAGGCCTGTTAAGACATTGTGTTAAAAGGTTAGTCGTTTTCTTAATTGCTTGCAAAACTTGCTTCAGAGCCTGGAAAAAAATTGTCAAGAAAATAAAAATAGAAAAATAAAAATCCCAGTCTAAAAAATGTCAAAACAGCATTCACACAAGTCTCCCACAGTGGACCTACTGTATTATGTCTGGTGGAATTTGGCATTTTTCTCTCAAGCCAGTCAATAACAGGAACTTGATCATAAATGCCCTGCTTTCCAGTGAGTGTGGCAGCCTCAGCTGTGCAGACTAATGAGCCAGGGGCACACCAGTTTCAATAACAGCTGGCAGAAAAATCCACCAGAGAAGGTTAAAAGTTTTTTGTTTGTTTTTAATAAAGCCAGAGTTATTTCTTTGTTAAAGCAAACAACACACTCCTGTTTCTCTCAATATTAACTTATTGAAGACACAGCTCTTCTGCCGAGTCCTTGTACTTAGAGCATCACATATCTGGTGCAAGTTACCACACCAACACGAACATACTTAACTGATTACATATTTAACTGATTTTGAAAATTATTAGCCTTTCAAATTAGAAAGAAACTGAAAACAGCCAGTTTTACATTAGCCTAAAGGCATTACTACTATAAAAAAGGTAACCTCTTAACATTTTATCTCTAATATTCTTCTTATTCCTTTTCAACTCTTAATTGTTTTCACATGGTTCATAAAGCAGATTCATCAGTTTATTGGCTTTTGAGAGGAATCCTAACATTCATGGGGAAAAAGACATTGTTCAGAGAGCACTAATACGTAGCTCACTGTTTGTACACCGTATGTGTAAGAATCACTTAAGACCCAAATTAAGAAAGCCTTTACATGAAGCTCTCTCCCTACAAAAAAAGACTTACTATAAATCTAAATATCTAGAATTTTGATTCCTATTAAAAGTGAAAAATAATCAGTAATTTTAATATGTACATAAGTTTTGGTATTAAAGATATCATCTGAATTACAATTAAAGCACTGAGATTATTTCCTATGAAAAAGCTGTTCAAGTTTTAGTTTAGTGGGAAGTTTTCAACCTCAATCTTAAACTGAGAATCAAGATTTAGAGCAAAGGCATTTTCTGTGGTTAAACAAAGTCTTACTCACATTCAACATACTGCAGTCACTTGATTCAACATTATAAATCTACAAGAAGTTTCTTAACAGTATCAAAGCTGATTAGACACCTGTATGCACACCTCATTTCATGTAGGGTAGAAATGCCTGTAGCAGTCCAGAGCCCTCAAATATTTGTGTGGCTAAAATCTGCGCTCATTTGAAACAAGATAGTTTTTTACTGACACCTTTTTGATTAGCATGTGAATTCTCCAGTTCACATTTGTCAGCTTGCAGCTATTGCTGAGAGGGGTTCAAATCCCAGCCTCCATCTGCACAGTTACAGTGAAACACCCGATGGCCACCACATATGCCAAATTTAACCTAGAAAAGTAAGATTTTATTTTGTTACTAAGCTGACAGCTGAATGCTTCAACTGGAAGTTGGCATCACCCACAAGTACGTCCAAGTCCATACCTCATGCTTAGTTGAGGCTGATCCTTGTGGGCTCCCTCCAACCTCCCACTTTGCATTGGCCCAGTAGCCAAAATAGAGCAACACAGCTCCATCCACTCCTGGCAGGGAAAGTTTCAGAGTGGGCATTTGTCCTATCATAGTGCTCCGGAGCACAGCATTGTATTCGCAACCCCAATAACACCGTGGGCTACAGCCTCGTGAGAAACAGATACCAGAAGATGACATGCAAGGAAGAAAGACCCTGCAGATCACTCCCCGAAACCAGAGCTGTCTCCCTGACCGAGGCTCTCCAGGCACCTTAGAGCAAAGTTTGACAGAGGCTATGATTTCTTTTCCCAGAAAATAAATGAAAGAAGAAAGCGCATGCACCGAGACACATTTAATGTCTCCCTCATTGCTGAGAGGATAAGAAGAATAAAGGAACAGTCAAGCTGAGGGAGAGTGCCTCAGCTGGATTCAACATCCACCTTATTGAGGAAGTCCTTCCTCTCTCCCTTTCTTTCCTTTCCACCTCAGTCGGAGGCTGCCAGAAAAGAGGGTCCTCAACTTCTGGAGACAGGTAGACAAAGGGAATTGCAGTGTCTTTCTACTCTTCTCACATTTCTTCCCAAAGGGCCCCTGCTCAGTTCCTCATCCACCACTAGCACCAAGTACAGCGGCCCCAGTACCCTCTACAGTCAAAGCACTCCTGCTGCTTCAGGCCCTGCTTCTCACCTAGTTCTTCCACACCTTTTCTTCTCTCTCATTAATGAATAGGGTAGACAGTGGTTAAGAGGACTGAATCTAGCCAACACACCACTAAGCAGCAGCCTATTAAGCATAACATAATTTGTAGATATCTTATTTTGCACAGAATATTTTTTCTTTTGATAATTATGTACAAGTGGCTTCAAAATTTTTACTGAACAGACACTCACTGTTGCTATTTATCAAGCATTTTAAGAGTCACTTCCAGATTTAATTACATCAAAACTGAAGACTTTTGCTATGGTCCATGTTTATGATATGTAAGAATGAGTGATTTTTCATTCTCAAAGTCATCAAGAGAAGATACTCATGAACAGTAGCACACATTTATTACACTTGGGAGAAATCCAACATTTCCAACACATTTATGTTCAAAACTGAAAAGGTCACTTCTAAGAACCCCAATGCATAAGATGACTGTCATTGTACTACAGCACAAAGACTGTATTTGGCATAATATACCAACACAGAACAGAAGGAAGGTTATCACTGTAGCACATGTGGTACTTAGAGCCTCTATACTTGAACTGTGACAAACAATGTCTGTTTCATTTTTTAAATAGTTCAGAAATAGCAGTAAGTCATTGTTCTTTAGCAATAAAAAAAATTGTCACAAGCTGTTATTCAGAAATCAACAAGTCATATGAACAGCCTATCCCAGGCAGCTTTCTGATGGAAAGACTGCTGCTCCATTTTAAACTTCGGTCAAAACAGAGCACTACATAGCTTCAGTCAGTTGTAGCATATCAAAGTGTTTTTTATAGGATGAATTTAAACATATAGGCTATCCACTTGGTAGAGACATATATATCTCCACAGTGATAAACCATACAGAATTTGAGGGTTTTGTTTTTGAAATTAATAACTAAAACAAGGTGTCTTTATACTGTCAAATTCAAATGGTAACAAAACATTAACTCACTTCAAGTATAAAACTCCACTCTTTCAATATCAGAATTAGCATTCTGCAGGCTAGTCTCCTCTAGAAGACCAAAATTTCATCATCTTCACATGCAGAAAAAGGAAGCAAGTCACAATTATATTTGCACCTCCAGTTTCCAGAACAGTAAGGGTGCCAACATTTTTCTATAGTCAAGAATTTGACTCTAATTCCATTAAGAAAGTTGACTGCAATGAAGCTAAGGTTATGAAAAAGACTGGTAATCACACAATCGCTTCTTGTACATTGCTGCATATCAGTAGCAACAACACAGTTCTTAGAATTGAATGTATTTGTCCATGGGGAATCTGGACCATAGGATGAACTGCAAGTACAAACTAGGAAACCTTGGCAGAGCAGCATGGGAAAACATGCCTGGAATCCTTCTGTATTCCATATATTCCATACAACGCAATACTTAAAATTACTATTTAAGTTAAGCATTACCCCAGTTCCTAAGAACAAGGTGCTGCCCCACTTGCCTCACCAACAGACACAGCTGTAATGACACCTCATGCTACAATACCTCTCAGGTCACAAGCAGCAACAAAACAGACTTTTAAATTGAATAAAAGGATCATCTCTAGCACTAGTCCGCATGGGGCAACAAATTTATCTGGCATACTGTAAAAGCACTCAAAAAGGATGAATAAACACCCATGCACAAGCTCAAGCAGGTCCAGAGGAGAGCCATGAAGGTGATCAGGCAGCTGGAGCACCTCCCCTATGAGGACAGGCTAAGAGAGTTGGGGTCATTTAGCCTAGAGAAGAGAAGGCTCTGGAGAGACCTTATAGCAGCCTTCCAGTACTTAAAGGGGGCCTACAGGAAAGATGCAGAGGGACTCTATCAGGGAGTGTAGTGATATGACAAGGAGTAATGGTTTTAAACTGAAAGAGGGTAGATTTAGATTAAGTATCAGGAAGAAATTCTTTGCTGTGAGAGTGGTGAGGCACTGGAACAGGTTGCCCAGAGAAGTTGTGGATGCCCCCTCCCTGGAGTGTTCAAGGCCAGGCTGTATGAGGCTTTGAGCAACCTGATCTAGTGGAAGGTGTCCCTGCCCATTGCAGGGGGGTTGGAACTAGACGGTCTTTAAGGTCCCTTCCAACCCAAACCATTCTATGATTCTATAATTACTTCTACATAAGTTTTGTAGAAAGAAACCTTGTGCTTAAGGACAAGTTGCTTTAAAAGAAATTAGTGTTGGAATAAAAAAGTGGCAGGAATTTTGCTTAACTATGTTTTTCCTTACAGAAAAGTGTAAGCTCCGAAAGAAAGTGGTAGCTATGGAAGACCTGGGTGTGAAATGCAGAAAGGTACCCTTCTCCAACAAACAGTCCTCATCTCTGCCACCAAATTCCTCTACTGTGCAAATCACATGAGATATGGTCATTAATGATGCATTCCTCATTTTCCAAGGGCATTAAGGCAAGATCTTCAGGGCCGTCAACTGGGAGATGTTCTGAATATGCCAAAGCAACAGCTAAAGGAGCCTTGCTCCTCGTGTACCAAACATCTTTGAAAAGCCCAGGAAGAAGCCATTAACTTCTGGTGAGTGAGGTTCAAAAACCTCAGTGTGGAGCCACGCTTTCAACACAGAGAAGGGCTGCCCTCTGCTCTCCCTTTCCATCCCATGCAAGAAGGCATGTGGCTACAAGGCAAGTCAGATCAGCTTAACAATAACGGGAAAACCTTTTCTCCCCTTGCCTTAGGTCAGTTTGTTGATCTGACTTCTCTCTACAGGAGAAGTCTCTTCTCTCACACCATGCCTGCAGCAGAAGCCAAGTGTCTGGGCAAGGGCTGCCTTTTGCTCCCCTGCATACTTTAATGATTTCATTACCACCACAAAAAGGGTCCTGAATTCTTGCTCCAGTTTCATCACTCAAACCCAGCTGTATTGCCCCTCACCACAGCTATCCTCTGCACTCTCTCCCTGACTACCACCTCCACTTAGCCAACATCCAGCACCAACCTTCTTGCCCAGCCTTTTGTTCAGCTAGATCCTCAATGGGGTTTTAATAATCCACTTCAGCAGATAACCTCCGCCTCAGTTTTATTTCAAAACTTCCAGTCCCCATTTCTCTTCTACACAATACCAATCCACTTCTAACAGTCCTCATTTAGATTACAGCACAGTTGTTCTGCCTTCTGAATCCAACTACCTAGAACACCAAAACGAAAAGAGAGATGCTCTCAGATTTCACTCCTGTTTCCCAGTCTCATCCTAGCTCACTGAGGAAGAGAAGTCCTGTCAGGCCTCAGCTATGATAGTCTGGAAAATACTTCGTAGACCTGCAGGGATGCTGAGTCTGGCAAAAGAAAAAGCTGTAAGGAATGGAACATGGTCAGCATGGAGAAAACCTTCTCAGAAGTCAGACAGGCAACACCAAAGTCCCTATTTGACTCCAAGAACAGACTTTTTCAAGAGTTTATGAGTATAGTCCAGAGGCAAAAACCCTAGTCCGAAAAGAGATCTTGAGACCATACTCCAAACCACTCACCCTACCCCAAAGTGGTACAAAGATTATGCAATCCTCTCCCTTCCTCACACTTTGTTTTCTTATAGTTGGCTCATTTGGATTGAAATGTTATGAAACAGACAGCCAATGTAAGAAATTTTAGGATCAACTGTAAAAGCCTGGCAGAAGACATGAAGGCAGCAAAACGGGACAGTCTTACAACAGGAAGTTTCTGCAAATCTAGGAAATAGCACTACCAAACTCACCCATCAGGGCAGTAGCAGAACCCTACAGAAGATCCCCAATGTTCTGCATCAACACTACATTGTGTCGTCAAATATAACCTGCGTTAACTCATCTGCAGCTTTCTTCCCTGAAGGATTAATTCAGACATCAGCAATTCAAGCTGATATAGTGAAAAACTGTAAAAAAACCTACCATACACAATAGCAATAGCCAACTTTAAGCAGTAACTCTTGTTAACAAATTTCACATACGCTTCAGCAGTTCCCTCTAGATCTGCCATATTATAAAGTACTACATTTTGTTTTCCCTATCCTTGATTGTCACACCAGTTATCCGCAAGCACTCTTCTCACTGAGGTTGGAACAGAAAAATAGCTCAGTGCGTATGATGAATCTGAAAGTCCATATGCCAGTGCTGCAAAACTTGAAGAAACTGAATACATAAGAAAACTGGAAATACTCCAGGCATATGTAAGAACACAAGGATTTAATCCTACTCGCATTAAAGTTAATTTCCTTCTTTAAAAAAAAGAAAAAAGGAATGAAACTAAGTTTTCTCTTTGTCAAGACATAGCTAGAATCTTTGTAACATGTATTTTCCACAAGAACCAAAGCGAATATACTTTTTGCCAAAAACGAGAAACACATACTTCTATTCTTCATTAGGGCCCAAGATTTTTAAAAAAAGTCTGCCGCTACACCAGAGCAATACATACCTTCTGCAACAACCTATTTTGTATCCAGATGAACAAGATACATATAAAATTTTCAAAAGGTAACATTCAGCAAATGACTTGAAATACTCTTTCAAGAAGATAAGAACAATTTTCTGCTTGAATAGAAACCTTATCACCTCCTGAAACTACCCTTGGATGCAACAGTTCCACAGCTCCTCAATGCATGGAAGAAGTGTGTAAATCTCTGCACATCTGGACAACACTAAATCGTTACTAGAAAAGAACAAAATTGTTGTTGGCTAACTTTGTGGCTTTTTTTAAGCATGTGAAAAACTCAAGTCTGGGAATAAACTGGCAACTTGTCAAGTCCCAGAGTAGGACAGATAGAAGTATCATGAATTACTTTGCTCGTTACCCGGCGCTACATCACCGCATAGCGCGCCAGCTGTGACACAGTGAAACTCTGTTTAAAAAGACACATACTTCATAACTCCATATCTGGAGACAAGACTGCTCATTGAGGAGTTTTTCCCTCCCTTCCCACTCAAGTTGGGAAGCTGAGCGGCTGACATCAGCTCTAAAGTTAGCCATCATTTTCTCTGAAAGCTTGGAAAGGGAGGGGGGAAATGGTGGCAGCTACAGCTGCTCAGTGACAGTGATTCTGGCAGCAGTTCTAACAACCAAAACCTAACAGCACAGGAGGTGCACAGGTAATTGTCATGTAAAAAAAAAAATAAAGCCCAAAACAGAAAAGACCCAATGGGAGAAGAGATCCAAGGAAAAGGTGGAGAAAGCTGGAGGGACACAGTTTCTCGCTGCTTACAAACACATCCTTTCACTTGTGATAAGAAGTTCAGGTTTAGGCACAACCAGCTCTGTTCTGCAAGCACAGCCATACATTCAGAGCATGTCGGGAAACACACTTATCCAAACATTATCTACAGCCGGAGTAAGGTGTGCAGCTGCTCTTTACAAGCCTGCTTCAAATCAAGGAATGGACAGAGCAAAGACAGTAGCTCTTAGCAGATGATTTCTTTCAAAGCATAGAGGCCTGAAAAACATGAGGACTGTTACGATCAAGTTTGTATATATTGTATCCTCTTATTGACTAGGAGAGTCTAGGGGGTTTATTGGAAATAAAATACTAACCAAGAAAGTTATCGGTTACTTGATTTCCCCCCTTATTAAAAATCCTTCACCATCAGTATCTCCTTCATGCAAAGTGCTGATCTTCCAAGCCAAGGCAGCCCAGCCAGCCTTGCTCCGGTGGCTGCAGGCAGCCTTTCTGTCTCCTCCCTCTAGGTGGAGAGCTTTACTGTGCCACCGCTGCACGGCCCTGCGCACAACTGAGGAAGGGGGAGAGCGCGCTGCTACTGCATCATCAGCCTGTCAGAGAGCAAGAGTATAATCTCCATTAAGTGTCTGTGCTGGTCCACGCTGCAGAGAAAAATAAAGCTAGAGAAATGGAGGGTGCTCTCCGCTGATCTTCACACCAACATGAAATAAAGTTCTGCAGAAGGAGAACAGCCATTATGGGACTTCCGGGTCATGAGCCTCCTGACCCTGGCAGGGAAAAAAGGGAGGCAGTGCCCCAGTGCTGCTCCAAGCAGTGCTCTGCTTTCAGATTTCAGACTTGGACTTTCTTCTTCTCCCCAGACCACTTTGCCCTCCCCCTCCTCAGCAACAATTTCTCCTTACTCATATCACCACACACACAAGTTTTTCCCCATCACAAAGATGGGACAGAAACTTGACAGAAGCTTCCATACCCATCTGAAGCTTCACTGCATTTGACATCAGCTTCAAATAATGAAGAAGTATGGAGCTGACTTACTCTTCAAACTCAACTCCCAAGAGGCCTGGGCACCCAGCAAGGTCCTCCCGCAGGTATCCAGAACCGCAGCACTCCTTGAAAGTGTTTAAGGAAGAGATCCAAAGCACTTTCTCTCTATATAAAGTCTCATTACTTACTAGAACAGTAAATATTACTCACTACGAAGTTCAACCACGAATGTACATACCTTGTCATGAGGAATTCACAGGAAACAGTTTAAAATTGGAAGCCTAAGAAAAGTCAGGTACAGCTGAGGTACTGACAATTGACCAAATCATGGTAACAAAGCAACCAAGGAATCAAGTCAATTTGATTTAATAACCACTGATATAGAACTGATGATGCATAGTAACAATATTTACCTTCAAGCAGCTTGTCGTCTTTCACCTTTAACCATTGCTTCAGGAGCATCAAGCTTATTCACAACATACTGCAGTGTCTAGACAAATTCATTTATTTAAACTTATAAGCAAGCTTTCTTCAAAAATACTTATTCTGTTCATGAAAAGCATGCAGTTTCACTCTTGCATGCTTCCACTGAAAGGAGACATCCTACCTTTAGCCTCCATTCCCACTGCCAGCTATATATTCCTGCCATTTTCCCAGCACCAGTACCTGCGTGGCCAACCAAGGTCAACCACAGCTGAAGACCAACCAAAAAACCCTGAAAGAGGGTTTTCAGCTGGAACAGATTTTAGGAGTCCTCATCTTTTCCTAGTTCTTAGTTTAATAGCAACCTCCAGCATTAAACACAAATAATCTTCCATTCCCTACCCTAGACACACTCTTGCATTGTCTATCTCTCATCAGCTGTGGATTTTGATTTGGCTGGGCTTGACAGCAGCAATGCTGATAGAGCCATTGGAACAAGCTGAACCAGAAGGCAGCAGAACTAGAAACTTTACCCTTATGAATTCTCCTCCTCACTCTCTAGTCCCCCCCACCTCCTTAACATTTCCACTGGATTAGTCAGCCTTTTTCCATGTAATTAATGAACTAAGTGTGGCTAAACGTATTAACAAAGATAGCAATATGTTAGGAGTATTAGTTCTGCAAGGCTGGTCTCCATGCTGATTAAGCCATTCCTCCTACAAAATCTCCTAAAAGCCTAATAACAACTTTCAGCTAAATCCAGATCAAATACTTAATTACCTAAACTTTTAAAGGTGCAACTATATACACATGCTACAGTATCTGATACAACTTTGAAATCCATATTAAAGCATTCTCATTTGCAAATAAACCTCACATCCATTTTTCAGATGTCAACAAGCTCAGGTACAGACCAGGGAGAAAGAAGCATATCAGTACCATACCATGTCTGCTAGCCACGTTTCAACAGCAGTCCCAGAGATTGTAAGTGGAGTTGAACAAAGACTTGTTTGCTTTATAGATGTCAGGAGCCACACAGAAAATTGCTCACTTCTGAAACAAGTTACTCTCAGTTCAGTTTCTCCAGAGGTTGAGATAATTATGTCCTGATGTACTACTGCATTAACCAGCACTACCTGGTAGAGGCAATGCACCAGTCCTCAGCTGCTTTAAAATGGGGCTCAATGATAACCGTACCAGAGAACAACAGGTTTTACAGTTCACTCCAGAGGGTGTTTCTCCAAGCTGTCTGAGGAGTGACTGTAGCCACCTAAGCTGTTCCAGATTCACATTCTATACACAGTCATTCCTTTGTCCTCCTAACCCCACCACGTACACCAGACCCAAGGGGGAGCAACAGAAAGCCCTTCAAGGGGAACTCTGCCTTCCATCATCCACTCTGCTAAAAGCATGATATGTCCATATATATACACCCAGCAACAGCTGAGGAAAGCCTTTACAACTGTACTCAGTTTTCCTTGCTGATGTCTGAAACAGCAGCATACAGGTTTTTCTACACAGTTATGCTACACCTGGTATTCCCTCGAAGAGAGTAATGCTGCAACTACGCCTCCTACCCTGTCCTGCCAGCCAAGCTGCAATGGCAGACCAGTAAAACAGAGATCAGTATTTTTTCTAAGGAGACTGACAATGGAAACATCAGATTGAGTGAGGCTGCCCGCTACCACAGGCAAGCCAGTTTCTCTTTCTGCTTTTCCCCCTAACAAAGCTGCACTTGAATTAAAAGTAATGAACATTTTCAACATATGGATTTTTATGACCAAAAACCTCAAAAGGAAAAAGACTCAAAAGGTCTCCCTGCAAAAATTAATCCTGGAATTAACATGATTCATTTGAAAACTTACCAAGTGTTGTCTTGTAAGAGTTATTATACACGAACACCTGTAAGGAGCCAGCTAGTAATAGTACCAATGAAACTGTCATACAAAAACAAAGAAGTGCTACTTGTGGCACTGTGATTAAGGCTGTGTCAGCAGTTTGACTTTCATGACTTTAATACCCAGCTGTAAAAACGGCCTTTGGTAGAAGCAAGCACATTGCACCTGTATCCATAGCGAGCACAGTTTCTGTTTTCACTGGGTAAAACGCAAGAGTCAACTATATTTTAATACACAATCTCTGAATAGTAAGATCCAGAATTTGCAAGTCGTTTTTGGATATAATCATTTCCAAATAGGACTACACCTTGAAAGACAGTTTGGTAAGTACTGCAAGACAAAAACTTGGTAGAGTACAAGAAACTGAGAAATAAAAGTGTGTGATTTTCTATTTTTGGCATACGTTCTTCAAGAATTAGAGGTATAGCAAAGAAACAGCGTGCTAATACACAGTTCACAGCTATAGATCTTGGTAACTTGGCCACCATTTACTTAAACACAAAACGGCATTAACAGATTTATGTTTGAAAAGGCACCATTTGAGATTCTTCAAGCAAGGAAATCTGTAACTGAATAATAAGCAATGAGTGATTAGCCCTGTGCCTGCACAAAATTAAAAATCCCACTTGTGCTGACACAGGACCCATGTCTGTCCCAAACAAGCATGAAAAATGCAGCATTTCAATCAAACATGTTAAGGACATACTACTGAAGAGGTCCTGCAATAAAAGAGCATCTTCTTTTAAATACAAACCACAAACAGAATGCAACCAGAATCCAGAAGAACTTCTTCCCAGTGTGTTTTGATGCTCATCAGGCATACTGCAGGTGTTCTGGATTTTATTCTATTTAGCTATTAAGTTTAATTATGATAAACATTACAGACTAGCTTAGGCAGCTAGCACCCTTGACTGCCTCAGTGTGGAAAATCTGTAATGTCTCTTAGTTGTAATATTTAGTAAGATAATTTAATTAAACACTGAATTTTAGTAATCTGATTCCCCCACACACTAATATATAAACAGAGCTACGTTTCTTCCGCATCTATAATGCCAAAGGTAGTACAGTCCTACTGTAAAGATAGAAACACAGTAATTTTTCCTCCTGCCCTTTCCTACATCTTTTCCCCTTATCCCACATTAAAATGAAGCCTCCTCATTAGGATAATCAGAGGAACATGTGGAACTAGAAAGATTTAAAGGTAACTCACCCAACAAATTCTGTAGATTTACAAATCCTCCCCTCCTCCATCTTTCCCTCAGTCCCAGACATGCCAGAGGGAAAACTGAACACATAAAATGTTAAACTAAAGGGAAAAACCCCTATCTGAACTGTTAAGAGTAATCTTTTAAGCCTTATTGAGAGGTGGGTTTTCTTTTTTTAAAAAAAAAAAGATTTGAGTTCATAACTAGCCAATGCCATTCCCATAAGTTCAAATTATTTCTTAGTGAAAGCAATTAAAAAAATCATCAAAACCACCCCTACTGAAAGTCAAGAACTGGTCAGGATCAAACTGGTAACATTATTTCACTTAGCATATTGAATCGCTCACAAGATTTCAGACCTTCATTAGGAATGTGGTCTTCTACTTCCCTGAAAAGAATCTCTCTATTGATTTTTGGCCACCCTTTCCCTTTTGCTACCATCCATGGCTATAAACTGGCCCCATCCTGTCCTTCAACACACACAGGCCATAGAGTAGGTGCCAATATTTGTAAGTAATTATAGCGAGGTTTTACAAGGGGAACATGGACAGTCTTTAGCTTACACCAAAATGCCACAGTCTCAGTGAACCAATAGACAAAAATACCTGAACTCTCCAGAGAGTTTTGGAAGCAAAACCATTACATTTTTGGCTGGAAGCATGGTTTAACATCAAAGTCTCAGTACACACGTGATAGAGAGCAACGTAAGACACATCACTGAGGCCAAGCAAGGTGGAAATCAAACACGCCAGTCAGTCCCTCAAACAGAAAGACTAGAGGGTTGGGGATGGAGAGGACAGCAGCAACAACCTAGGTGCAGTGGTGTGCGGAGGGTGCTCAGGAGGCAGGTAGTGATTTGGGAGCACCATTCCTCTTCAGATCTACTCCAAAGCAGCAGCCTCACAGGAGCAGTACCTGTTAAGCGCTCAGTCCCCATTTCTTTAATTGCGTATACACACACATTTACTGAACAATATGCTCTTCTTACTAGAAGAAACGCAAGCAATCAAATTCTGTCACCTTTGCTTATCCTGCAGAGTGCTTCAGATAACTAAATGCTTCCTCATTGCAAGACGAAGTGCTACTCAGGACAACACAAGCATAAGCCCCATCAGGAAGCCACCCTAAGCACCATTCACCATCAGCGGAGCAGATATGCATATAGCCAATAAAATTCACAGCGCCAGTCTTCTTATCCCAAGGTAGGCACCCGCATTTGCCTGGGCTCTCAATCAGCTAGAGGTTTCTCACTCACCAGAACAGCTGCCTAGACAATTGCTCAGGTTAGAAACAGTTAAGAAGGTTCCCGCCCGAGATGACAGAATCCATCACCAGTAACACAGGCTTGTACAAAGGAAATGAAATGGCTTCAATTAGTGAAAGGTCACCATCATATTTTGAAGTCACATCAAGTGATTCCAAAAGAAGCTCAACTGACTTCACCAGTGTCAAGTCAAGAGCAAGCTGTATGTCCACCACTGCAAGCACTGGTTACAACATTAACTGATGAGGAAGCTGTGTATTTCAAATGCACATGCACACTCATTTCTGCTTTACGCACCTTCATGTTAGCTAAAAATAAACCATCATTTTACAGTTCATTCAATTTATCAAAATCAAAACCACAGCATTATTGCTTAGGGAATTTTAGTAGTCTTAAGGTTCTGTTTGTTTTCAATTTGCCAAGTCTGTGTTACACTTCCCTTTAATCGATCAAGATAACAGATAGATGTGAGATCCTGGGATATGATTAAAACTGACAGAGTTTGCATGACAGAGCTGAATCACACTGTAAAAGGAATTAGCAGTCAGTATTTTCCCATCTGAGTTACTTTCCAATTTTAAGAAAGTCCGATCTCTCATACTATTTAGAGAAGAAAAGCAACAGACAATATAATGATTTGAAATTCTACCTACACTTCACAAATCAAAAATCACAGCATAATAATGCATTTCCACAAAGGTGTTTTTTATAACATGACTAAATAGTGATCCAGCATAACTGCAAGAGCATGGCAGTACAAAGATATTACCAACAGAAATGTAGCAACTGTCATTTTGGAGACACAGTCATTATTAAGACTCCTATTTCATTTTGGAATAACAAAGAACTCTCAAATTAGCAAAAAATCCTTTTCTCATTTTAAAATGCAGAAAAAGGACTGAAACAGTTGCACTATATATTCAACTACAAAGGGCTGCAGTAAGAACATAGGAACATTTAATGCATATCAGGTGACCTTCAGAATTTTAAGAAATCAAATACAGGAAGCAAAACCACAGAGTTTTCAGTCTCAGATCAGCTGCAGTATGACTACTTCCCTAAAACAGGCTGGCAAGGGCATAAACTGAAGTTTAACTCTTAGTTCCTACGCCTTCCTTGCCTTCACATCTTCAGGAATAATTCTCCAACTCTATTCCACCTTCAAAAATAAAATGATGTATGCTACTGAGCCTGCAGACCTACAACCACACAGCCTCTGCTGCTGTTCAAAGGCCAGTGCCAGATTCTGAAACGGCTTCCAGCATCACTGCAAACATCGAGGGGGAAAAACCCAACAGCTTGTAGGCAAAGAGGCTGTGAAGTTCTGCTGGTACACACGTTCAGCAGAGCAACACTTGACTAGTAACTGCCAAATCAGCACCAAAGAAGTTTCTGGGCTGTATCATCTTAAGCATTCCCATGGAACACAGATACCTCAAAGCCACCTAGAAGATGGAAGAATGTAGTATTTTGCATGTAGGTCTGAAGAGCTCTGTATCCATTTTATACTGTAATCTTGTAGGATTTTAACAGTATTTTAATTTCAGAAGCAAATAGCATGCTAAATTTTGGCAGGAATACGTTGACAAACTACTACTGTGTGATCATGGGAGAAGTTACAGTGACATCAAAACCACAATTATTTAGCTGCATGAAATCCAGAAAGCATAGCCAGAAATTTCAGCATTTTAAAAACAAACCTGCTCCACAGTAATGTTTATGCTTTTAGAGCGCAATATCAGTGCTAAAGAAGGCAAGGACACCAACCAGCAGCCAAAGATAGAGCGGCTGCTCTGTATCTTTCCAAAAGAGAAATCGCAATCAAGAGGAAGCTAAAGGTCACCACCAGTGTCACTGATGAAGCCAGCCATTGCTAATGTACCTAAAGAGATCCTGTATGCATGAAACAAATGTCAGGAAAAAAGCAAATAACCACACCCCATAACAGCATGCCTGCAATTTGACAAGTAGCAGCCTAAACAGTCAGACATTGTTTCCCTGTTCCAGAATAGCACCAACAGAAGTGTACAGGTAGGGACTACAGTAGCAGTCAGAAGGGACTACAGCATATCAAACTAGAAGCGTAAAAATCAGAATAAGTGTATGTACAGGAGCAGTCAGGAGTATTCCCTGCCTGACTTTGGGTTTTATTTCCTTCTAGACATACATACCATTCTACACGCCCTGGGAAAGGCTTATTTCCATTCATAGTGGTAAATATGTTCAAGCTACTTCTGGCATGGGTTCAGACATTGCAGGATACAAATAAGAGAATTGTCTACTCTTTTCAAGTTGCTACATGTTTTCTGACTTCTTTTTTTGGGGGGTGGGTGGGGTGGGTGGATGGTTTAAGGCTTCCATGGCAGTATGGTGACATGCTACATCAAAGTGTCTATGAACTCAACTAACTGCAACCAGATCATAAAGTCAGCAGACATGTCCTTAGACTTAATTTGCTTACTGTCAGGTGACATTTTTGAGTTACAAAGCAAAATTCATGTTTCCTTTTTTTAAAAGGAGACTTTAACAAGAAATACTCCTGTAGAGTATACCTCCTGCCTTAGGTATACTACTTTGCGTGTATTTGAGTGTGAATGAAAAGAAAAATTGTTGCAACATTTACATTGCATGTGAGGAAGTTCAGTTGCTTAATGACACACAAAAAGCAGAGGTGACAACAGATAAGCTAGTTTACATCAACTTGTTTGGCAGGCTTTACAAAAGCTTCATTATGGATTTAATTTGTGAAGTCTGTGCACACCCTAGAAATGGAACAAGCTATAGGGACTTTCCAGTAATAGAGGAGAGCAGAACTCTCCCCAGTCTTTCACCTCATCTCCTATAGCTTTGCTTAATTGAAAATTTTGCACATAACTGCATCCCCCAGTTCATATACATATGACCCAAAGGAATTCCTTAGCTGACGTCCTAAAAAAACAATCAGTGGATTCATATAAAAGCAGGAGGTGACAAAACATTATGAAAAAAAAATCTTTTCTTTTGCTCATTTGGCTAAAAAGCAACCAAAGTAGCAAAGAAGAGATTTAGAGCAAGAGAGAGCAGACACCTGTGAGAGGAAGTTAGACATCTACCACACTGCTGACTTGCTCTTGTGTCATTGTTCACCTAGTGCTTCAAGGAAACCCTGCTTTCCAAAGTAAGCCTGAGTTGTGCTCCAACAGTGTACGAGGAGCAGCAGACCTGACAAGTTTGTCAGAACAGATACTTAATCAGGACTTTACTCCAGACCCAAAAGCCTGAAGAAGCTGGGATAAAGTTGCTAGAAGTTGCCAAGAGAGAAAGAACTTCCTGCTTCCCAGACTAAATGAAAGCATAGCTAAGTGCAAAGAAACTCAGTCTCAGTACTCCTCAGAGAAACAAGGTGTGGGCAGCAGGAAGCACCACTAGGATGAATACCAGGATCACAACTGCACTGAAAACACCTTTTATTCAGCTTCCTTGGATTACAGGATTCAGAGTGGTAACCTTTGATATGTTCTTCACACAGGCCATCAGCAGGTTTAAGCACTCCATTTTCCTTGTCCTTCTGCATAGCTATCTATTTTCTAAGAAACTGACTCCCTTGTGCAGAAAGCTCAACAGCCAAAAGGATCTGAAAGAGACAATCAGAGGAGAAAAGACCAAAACTTAGTGGAAGAGGATGAAGTCACAGGAAGAAGGTTTTCACAGGAATTCTCTTCAGTTTGGATTGGCTGTAGGTACATAGAGAAGATGCTTCAACTCTTTAAAAACTTCAGAAATAGAGAAATACAGGTTCTGTCTATACTGACAGTCACCAATCTTCATTAAATTAAAAAACACACAAACCAAAAACCCCAGGACTAAGTAAGAAGCATGCTGCTGGCAATGGGATATTCTGCTCTCCTTGTCAGTCTGGGCAGCAGTGGCAATAGCCCCCTATGGCTATCCACAGCATCAGAAACTTTCATGAGAAATGGTGCTTGGAGGAAGTCAGCTTCCCAAACTCCAGTTGGGTACCATGCTTCTATCTGTTTCATATCTTAGCACCGTTAACACAAACTTTATCATTTTATTTTTCCTGGAACATTTTCAGTATTTTATCTACTTTCACAGCAGGTACACATCACAGTATACAGTACCTTGTATTTCACTTGCTGTTCACAATGTTTTTCAATCCACATCCTGTACATATCCTGTTCAAACACAACGAATCAGATTGCCTGCACTGGTCCTCAAGTTAATACCTGCTAGTTGAGCCAGGCTACCAGAACTTCCCTCTCCAGTAAGCAACTAGAGAATAGACTTCACTGGCAGTCACAAACACTGAGCAAAGCTGTGCAAAGATGGAAAGAAAAAAGGGAAGTTAATACATCAAGACACACATGAACTAATCCTGTATCAGCCATACTTTTTACCATTAATATCTTCTAGCTCACTTATGTTCGAACGCCACCACTAACTGCACAATTCTGAAAGGCAATGGAATACAGCTGGGCTCCTCTGGGCAGGCCCAGAGGGCAGCCAACGTCCTGGACTCCCAATTCTTGGAGAAGACAAAAGCCCCACCAGTCTGCACGTACTGTTATAGAGTATGAAACAGATGAAAGGGTAAAGCATTGGACCATGTACTTATAGATTCCTTTGGTAAGAGGTCAATGCATTAGCTGAATTGGACTACCTGGTAACCCTCCTCCCGTCAAAAGGGGAGCCAAGACAATCAAAATTCATGCATCTTTCTAAAAATAGGACCTCTGTTTTCAGATAATATTCTAGTCTCCCATTTCAGTATGTGTTATACTACTTTTCAATAAAATACCTTTTTCTCAAGAGCTTTGTATGAAACTTGATAGCAACGCTTCTTATTTATATCCTGTAAAGGGAAAGACCTGGAATTATATTTTACACAAGCTTGGGTTTCATGCCACAGCCACTATTCATTTGCTGCAGAGTTTTCAACAAGCCACTTATGCCATCTTGTCACAACTTGCAGGTGTTCAACTTCTCATACTGTGGAGGACTCGCAGAATCATACAAGTTTATGTTGGAAGGGACCTCTGTGGATCACGCAGTCCAAGTTCCCTGCTGAAGCCAAGGTCAACTAGAGCAGGTTGCTCAGGGCCATGTCCAGTTTGGTTTTGAATACCTCCCCGGGACAGACACTCCACAACTTCTCTGGGCAGTCTGTTCCAGGGTTTGACCACCCTCATCATTTAAAAGAAAAACCAAGAACGCCCAAACACACCCCCTCTCAAGTTTAAATGAAGTTTCTTGTATTTCAGTTTGTGCCCAAATTAGTGTTCCTACATCTCTGCATCCTCAAACTAAGATAAGGATGTTCAACACATCTGAAATTCTCACTCAAGACAACTCTTGGCTACTCAGAGACAGCAACTGAAATAGAGTACCTGGTTTCAACCAAGACAATACTTGTTTAAATGAAAAGGCAGCAATACTAATATTTAGCTTTAGCCAGAAACCAAGACAATATTTGTTTTAATGAAAAGGCAGCAGCAGTAATGTTTAGCTTTAGCCAGTTTCAGCAAAAACTATCCTCCTATTTCTATGCAGAAAAGCAATCCTTTGGATTTTATCCTTCACTTGGCAAATTAACATCCTCTCTCTGGTACAATAGGCTATAATGTTTTTCTACATGTGCCTTCCAGGTATACACACACTCCCCAGTGACAAAGATCCCCACCTCACCACTTGATCACAACTCTTAAAAGAAGCTTTTCTAAGAAGCAGTTTTAACAACTCTGCTCCAAGAAACAAAGTTTTTAGTCACAGAGTTATCAGAGGTTCATAGTCACGCTCCATACCAGCTATTCGTTACATTTTTTTAAATACTAAGCAATGAGTCATTTTCTCTTACCACTGGTAGTTTGCCCTACAGAGTCTGTCTTGCTTGGTTTCATCCTCCACAGCCAGATTTAAAAAACAACTTAACCTCAATTCACAGCAGCAAACCTTGCTTTCTCAGTATCTTTCTCCCCCTCTCAATAGTTAGCCTTTCTCAAACTATGAACTTTAACACCTGCAAAAAACTTGCAGTACACATGTATAGGGCTTTGGTGTGTTACAGGAATAGCAAAGGCTGTAAGCAACCGATTGAACTTCTGGTACCAGAAAGACCGAGGCAGACCCCATGTTCTACCTTCATCAACCAATTAAAGAGAATGTTTTTGCATTTCTGCATGCACACTCGTCAGTCGTATTTACACTATCTTAGGGTTTGGTTGAAACTTCTGAGGCTGCTACCTTAAGTTTTGCCAAATGGCATTTGAATTTGACAGAACTGCAGGCAAGGGAGCAGAAGCTGGTGCTAGTACTGCTGCTGCAAGAGCTCTCAGCAAGGCAGAAACACAATGGCTTTCTTCATCTACAATTTGCAATAGCCTCTGGCCATGTATTGACACTCAAGTTCTAGTGCATTGCTTCATTCAAAACTGAGCTTTATAAGTGCCTGTTGAATGATCTTGGTCTACAAACTCTTACCTTACTGTCTCTCCAAGTAAAGCAGGACAGCACCAGACACAAGATAGACTTTATTCACCGCTCATAACCCAGTGACTGAGGGGGAAAAGTAGAAACATCAACATATAACCTCGTAGTTAGACTCAGCCAGAGTATTTCTTGGTATTTCTCCAAGAAGTCAAATATCTAAATACTCTTACAAGCATCAGCATACAGAAAGACTGATTGCAGTGCAATGGGACTTGCTGAAAAGGTATTTAAATGCAGCTTTAACAGATGTTTAGTCACAGTGCCTGGAAAACAATGCTGTCAAAGTGTACTGCTTTAGTAGCTTCCCCAAATAAGAGACAAGACATATCTGCATATGTAGAATTAAATTTGTTAGTTATACTGGTATTCGATTCAAAACTCCCATTTTTACAGAACAATTCTTCAAGGTATCAAAGTTTGAAAAGTCCAGCACATCTATTTTGCATTGTGAAAACACTCTTCCAATAAGAGTCACATTCTAGTTTTGTAAAAAATATTTTCACTTTAATACACACAACAGCTCTCTGTTTCATTTGAAATACTTTTCCTTAAATGAAGAAAAAAGTGCTATGCATTACTCACAAGTAGCCTACCAGCAGACCAATACCTACATGACACTTCACAAATGTTTTATCCATCCAACCACAGCAATTGCCTCACTCTGGAAGTCATTTTAGCAAGACAGTGAAGCGTGGTTCATCCCACTGCTGTGGTGTGAGAAAGGAGATAAGGGAAATCTCAATACTGCAAAAGGAGTATACAGCACCACTCGCTACATGCTTAGAGTCTCTTATCAGTAATGCAAGTGGTAGAATGATACTGATTTCACTCTAACCCCACGGGTAAATGCAGAATTTGCAGAGGTTCATTCATCCGCTTTGATTTTGTAGAGACTGAGGTCCAGCCCTTGCAGCCAGAATGCCGTTTGAGTCCTGACCATACAGTTACGGATTTTGTTTTTCTTCGTAGCTTCACCATGCATATTGCAAACTCCTTCTCTTATTTGGCCAAAGGTCACAAAGTCACCTTCCTATCAGTAACACATTCACCCTCGCAGAGACCTGTCCTTTTAACATCTTGTATCTAGAAGAGAAGCAAGCCACATGAACTGGTTTTGTTAACTGGTGCAGTAAGCTGGCACACGGCACAAGCCACCAGTCGCTCACTATACAGAAGAACTTGTGCAGACAGCCCATCCTCTTCTGGCATCCTGTAAAGTCTTATGAATCCCACTAGAAGTCCAAAAATCAGAAGTTACAGCTGTGTCATATCTTCATGGTACATTTCAGTTAAAAGCTGCATCATTGGTCAATTGCCCCGTTGCCAAAATATAGCCCTACCTGAGCTCAACTTTTTCTCCATCACAGCAGAAACAAAATCCCACCTTTTGTCAGTGGAAAAGATGGACAATCCAGATGTTTACAGAAGTTCTGAAAAATAAAGTGAGTTGTCTGATTTCAACACTATGATTAAGCACACTTGCTGTGGCATCATCTCAACTCAGGAAGGGCTGCTACAGTTCAAGCAGCACCTTGCTTGGCCCAAGAACACTCTAAAGACAAAAGCACAACTCTACATTTGCCTAAAATTGTCACGGCCCAGTTAGCTCAATACTTATCTCCCACCTACCCTTGTTCCAGGAACCAGGCACTACAGGGCCTCAGTTCAGCAAATACTCTCAGAGTACACTGGCCACACACAAGCAAAGCAGGTTCCTTACACAGTGCAACTGTGCCAACTCACTTTCAAAAGAAATTTGCTGTAGCAGAAGGGGCCCAGTTTAAATAAGGGGAATTTACCATCTGATTCTGTTCTATGCCTTCCTCAGTCTGAAGGGATCCAAGCCCTTATTCTCCCACCTTGAAAGAGCACCAGTTCCAAGGAAGAACGTGAAACGGGCCAACTCTTTTTAGCCCAGTAATTAAAGTAACTACCTGCGAAAGACAAAGCCTGAGCTCTAGCTTCCACTTCAGCATATTTGTACATTTTACACACGGTAATTAAGTTTAAAAACAGACAGCACTAGGACTTTCTCCTGGGAGGTGGGACATTCAAGTCTGCCTAATCTCAGGTAAAAAACAGAATCCAGGTCTCCCATTACTGGGTGAAACCTCTCCAAATAAAATAAAAGCTACTACATAAAAATAAAGAAAGGGAGTGAAATAGGGGCAAGGAACAAGTACTACAGTGACTTTCTTTAAAGTTCATCTAAGAAAAGAGGGACAAGGATTCCTAGCAGCAGATCTCAAAATGATGGAGGACTACAGGACCCCAAGAGGCTAACCCTCAACATAAAGTTTCCATCCTAAGCCAAGAGTCAGTACAGTCTTGTCACTAAGGCACCCAGCCTCACTGGCTAGCTTTCAGGTATCCCAGGCCTTTACTAGCTCTGGTTCTCCACACGTTCCAATGCTAAATAATACGCCTGACAAAGGTTAAATAAGATGGAAGAACTGCTTTGAAAATAGAGAAAAATAACATATAGAACACATTACTGAAAGAATAAGGGCATTGTAGCTACAGGCCTCTAACTTACTATCTTTGATGAAGAGAAACATACTTCTGTCAACAAACTAGAAGACTGTTCACACAGCACCAAAGTAGTCCTTGGGAAAGCTCTGACTGTGCTCTTGGTAAAAATAAACATCAAGCAAAACTGTTAGTATACACAGATTATTAGTTTTTCCTCTTCACAGACATAGTTATAGCTCCTTGTCAGACAGCTGCTTGGAGGGGTTTCCTCAGCCCACTACTGGCAGACAGCTGCTAACCCATGGGAAGAGTGTGCACCAAGAAGTGTTGTAAGAACACACAAGAACAGACATAATGAGGTAAAACACAAACAACAGGTGGACATTTGAAGCATAGTGCAGGTTCTCTTGGATAACAGATGAAAGCTGGTATGACACTATACTGTCTCTGGATTTACTCCCTCACAAAAAGGTCAGGTAGCTCTTCTACTATAAAAAAAAGCATTGACTACAATCGTCTCGGAATGAAAGAGCGACGTGTTTGTTTTGACATGTACTTTTCCACAATGCTCATGTTCTTCTAAACAATCCACACCAGCACCTCACAAGTGGATCTGCAAGCAGGCCAGGACAAGTCACAGTTGAAGGGGAAGAAGTTCTTCCACGTCTGAGGCCATCACTGATTAAATGCAAACCATAAAGGAAAAAAAGCTGTTTCACTGGGATTCTAAGATGAGCATTAATGCTTACTATACAACATTACCTACTGAACAGGTTACACCAATCACAGAAGATACACCCGCCGAGCAGAAGTCATTCCCCATGTTCCAAGAGATAAGCAATGTGTAAGCAGAGCAATTTTTTCCAGGCAGTGGGCAACACCTACACTGCAAATAAGGTGTTCCTCAAATATGACTAAGCATGTCCAGGACAGCTTTCATTTAGCACCCACTTGCCAGCAAAGACAACAACGCAGACCTCTGTGTGGACAAACAATCCAACCAAATATCCAAGCTGCCTGTTGGGAGTGTAGCAGCAAAAGCTACAAACTGCATACGTCAACACTCCTGCAGGTCTCACCAGGTTAAAACTCACCACCGGCACATCTGTTTTTCACAGTGCAGAAGTCGCTCCAAGGGAAACTGTGATTTTTCTTTCCACGCCACCTTTCTCCTGCACCTTCTGCTCAAAGCACCAGGACTCTGAGAGCATCATTATCCCTATGAGTAATACAGCCAAGAAAATTGGAGACTGCAATGAACGCACATGAATACAAAACAAGCAGCCTGGGGAGATGCTTTTGTCATCCACCCAGGTCCGGGTACAAAGCAGGTACTGACTGTAAACGCACGGCTGCCCAGTATGTCAGAGAGACAGGTGACAAAGAGCCCCTCTGAGCGACAAGCTTGCTCAGTTCAAACCCGGCTGCAGGCTGCCTCACACCTGCACTGCTACCTTCACCGCTTCAGACCATCAGGATGAAGAGTCCCAACACCGGCTCCTTGTACTGTCTTTTCTAGGTGTGGCTCCTTTCTCATTGATGCTCACTTCACACCTCGTCTCAGTACAGGTTTAGCCGATTTCTTAGGAATTCCTGGTAAAGGTTACTATAAAACAGTCCAAAGCCGAGATACAAAAGCGGTGCACCCCCCCTCGTACACACCTAGTGAAAAACACTTCGAACCCCCAGGCAAAGAAGCCCGAGCCCCAGGTGGGTGAGGCCGGAGAAGCCTTTTACCTCAGGGCGGTCCGCCCGTCCCTGAACCAGCTGAGGGCTGTCACAGGGAGCTTCCGCACGCCGCAGAGCCGGCGGCACGAACCGCGAGGGGAAGCGGGCACCGGGCACGGGGACAGCCGC
>NW_008825071.1:321027-323811 GCF_000699105.1 Pygoscelis adeliae | reverse complement strand
TCTTAGACATCAGAGAGCAAACCCGGGAGCGCCCCAGCTGCGGCAGGCAGCTCCGGATGAGAATTGGCTCCCTATGAGGCACAGGATCCTCCCGCCATCAGGGAGGCAAAGCCAGGCAAGGCTGGTCCTCCTGGGCTTTCCCGCCTGTGGAAATACTTGTTTATAAATGACCCAAAGGCTTCTGGAAAAGGGATTTATAGTAAATACTTATTCTTCTGATGAAACACTGAGTCAGCACCCTCTTTTACTAAGGCAGCACGTCTATCCACAAGGGAGAAGGGGCCTGCCCCTATTTTACTGTTAATGTCTGAAGGCTGTCACACCAGAGTTTCCTCACTGTCTGCTTGGATGGTGGGACCTCGGCATATGCAGACAATCGTATGACTATAATTTTACTATTACTATGGCTTGTTACAGCATGTGGTCAAAAATTGCTTGGTGTCATTGAAAGCCCATAATTTATTAAAAAAAAAAAAAAAAAAGATGCTGAGTCTGGGAGCATACCGCCTTTCAGGTGGAACTCTACTCTGAAATCCTGAATGCTTTTTTGCACGCTGCTCCCCACGGTCTCAGTTTAAATCTCCTTGTTGCAGCCTCATAGTCTGTGATGGAATGGAGAGACTGTATTATGTCACAGTTACTCAGCTGCAAGATGTCATCCCAATTGTACCATTTCTGCATCTTGTTTCCAAAGCCTTTTCCAGCACATGCAGTTTTATAAAGGCGACATTGGCTACTACTTCTGCAAACTGATTTCATTCCACTAGCGATTGCTTTATCAGTGTACAATCTCAGATTCAAAAGAGGAGGGACACCACAAATAATATGAATGCCACCCTCTCAGTTTTAAAATGACACTGGAGGCATAAAAAGACATAAAATTCTGAGAGTTTCAGGACTCTGTTCACCAGAAATAAGGCACAAAACTTATTTTTATTTAAAAACTTAGGATTTGGGATTAGAGGGAGTTAGGAGCAAGTTTTCTTTATTTACTTCTTTATGTAGATCATTCCCTCCCCTGCTAGATCAGAGCTGCATAAAGCAATGCGTGAGCTACAACAGTAAAAATTGTCCTTTATGTGGCCAGATAAGCTTGTCATTTCTAGCTTTCGCTGCTGTCCATTAAATGTACTCCCAAATAAAGCTTGCCTTCTTCCTGTGTTCCGCTCAAGAAAGCGGTGAGTAGGGCTGACAATGCAAGTCCTGAAGCCGGGCTAGAAGAAGAGCCCCCATCACCGGGGCCTCCATGTGCAGCTAAGAGGCTTTTTCTGGTCAGTTTCTCCAAACAGAATTTCTCCTACCCCGGTTGTCCAATATCCCACGAGAACTATTTTTCAGATGTAGCATTTTCCTTGACTGTTATTCCCAAAAGCACTCCACCCGAGGGAGGAAGCCGGTTCACACCTTTCATAAGTCGGCCTGAATAATCAAGTACATCAGCGGAATGACCACCTTGTCCTGTGATTGTACTCTCAGGTGACAGGCACCTTGGCCTCTTCCCTGTTCAGCGCGATAGCTTTCCTTCCTACTCAGCATATGCGCTCCCGAGTGATTCAGAACAGAAGACTCTGCAATCTGTGTCGCTTTTGCAAGGGGAGCATCTCAGCCAGAATGTGCTGAGAACACTTTAGCAGGGTTCATACTTGTATTTTTGGTCAATACTAATACTAGAAACAGGCAGGTGAAGCCAGACAGGATGTAGCCCAGTTCAGGTTCCAGCTGACTGAAGCAAAAAAAAAAAAAAAAATGCCTTTAACTTGTTTAAATTTCTGTTCCATTTATAAGTCTGGCAGTGGTAGTTGCAGACACCGTTAGCCAACTACCATAATCCTGCTAGGTCTGCCCCTGGCATGCACTGGGGCACATTCCAGGTTTAATGCACAAAGACCGTTCTGTCACCAAAGTCTGCCAAGGTACATTTACAGAACAGACTGAAGGCTCAATTGTGGCACAGGTACTAGATTTTACCTAAGTTGCTCTGGTGTCAACAGCAATTTATGACAGACTGCAGCTGAAAACTGGACCAGCAGCCCCGAGGGACCCCAGGGATTGATAGTCACTCTGAGCACTAGCCTGCATGGATGTCTTCTTGCTGCCTCCAGCACCTGTACCATTGCATGTGCTACCTAACTTAAAGCTATGTCTGCCCAAGTCATAATCACTTTTTCATGTGTCTGTATGGACCTGGCTCTAGCCTCTAAAACTGGCAAGACCCTCGTGTGAAGAGGAGACAGCAGACTGACACACATCTGCACCTCCAGCCCCCTTGAATCCCTGTAAGAGGAGACGCTTGTGTGAGAATGGGTGTCCAGTAAAAGTTTTATGCCCAATGAGTAAACAGACTGACAAGCTCTGAGGAGACAAAAAGAGTAGCATGTGTGGCGTTAACTTTAAAGCTGCCACCCCAAGAACTGTGGAGAAAGAGAAATGAAGAGTGGGCAGAGACAAGAGGATGAATGGAGGGGAAGTCTCATAATTGTTTTTCTAACTGTTGGCTTGAATATTTGAGGGCATCTGGAGTGACCCACAACCTCAATGCCCTGCCATGGTGACTGGCAGGGGGAGCAGAAACAGGAGGATTCAGGGGATGGTTCTGGACAGCGAGCCTTGAGGCCAGAGCCTGGACATAAGCAGCGCTTTGGCATCCCTTGCCTCTCAGGTGGTTCTTGTGCCTCTGACAAATCTTGCATTTCAGACCTCTCACCACAGGCTGTCATATTTCTTTCCAATCAGACCTTCTCCGTAGCAAACACAGTCGTGAGAAGTTGAGACATCAGTGCTGCG
>NW_008825071.1:318629-321002 GCF_000699105.1 Pygoscelis adeliae | reverse complement strand
TGGGTGGGGGTGTGAAATTCCTGGCAGTACTGGCTCCCAGCTGGAGCTCTTTGTGTTCAGCATTCGTGGCCTGTGCCCAGCCCACAAAGTACTTGCAGCCTCCTTATCCTCTTCGAAAATGCTTGCCTACTTACTTTTGAGGGGGTGGGTAAGATTGGCCAGCTTTGCTGACTTCTTGGCAAAGATGCATCCTTTGAAAGGCAGAGACCCGGTTCCTGTGGTGCTGTCGCGATGTGATTTCTACAGCACTCTGCGTAGCATGGTGTTTCAAAGGCAGTGCCAGTACCACATTCCTCTCTTGCGTGTATCTCCAACACTACAGTGAAACGGTGCTACCTTTCAGTAAAACTGGTGGAAGAGCAGGATCCAGGCTGAGCTTTCTGCCACCATTTGTTTCCATCCTAAAGGTTTGCACCTGGAAGTTTTACTGAAGACTGGAACAGCACCATGACAGGGCACATGAACCTGGATCCCTCCTGTGCTTGGTGCAGCAACAGCACGGGCGTGAAGAAGGGGGGATGGTGGCAGAGCTTTGTGTGGGCTTTGTACTTCTGGACCACTGAAAGGCCACTCTCCAGCCCAGCAGAAGGGAAGGAGCCTGCCCATGTTCACCGTTTCACAAGGGAAGGCTGGGGCAGTCCTCCTCCTCTCAGCCTTGATTACATTTTCTGTGTGGTCAAGAGGAGCCTTGCAGCAGTGGTGGGCTACATTTGGTAGTCTCAGGCACATGGGCAGAGCTGTGGGGAGCTGGAGACTGGCCCTTCTGCAGCATGGCTGGGGCAGGGGCTGGTGGCCCCAGGGCCTGACATGGGGTCCTGGGCCATGGGCAGGGGGGGGGGAGCCCGGCGGCAGGCAGGGACAGCCAGGCCTGTGGGTGCCCTTGGGGTCTGGGCGGAGCAGCCAGGGATCCAAGCCAAGCCCTGACTCAAGAAGAAATATTGTTTTGTTAAAAAAGAGCATGGCGGTGACAGTCGAGTACCTCTCTGCTTGTGGTCTGCAAGCAAGCCAGCCCTTGGTGCAACGTGTTCCTCAAGCTCCCGGAAATATTTAACAATTGTTCCTTTGTATCTCAGCCAGCACTGGAGGTACCTAATTATAGGCATTGTTTCTGTAAGAAACACCAAATAAATGTCCCTTTTCATTCCCAGAAGGGGGTAAAGAGCCATGAGTACAAAAAGCATCAGGCCCAGCGATGTGTTAGCTTATGCAATTGTCTCTTACAGCTTTGTAAGCCAGTGCTACCTGGACTGGAGCCAATGGAGTTAAAACACCTGAGAGAAGAAACAGGTTCCTAACTGGAAGGAGAAGGAGAATTCTCTGTGCATGACTGATTAGAAACATTTTTACCCAACATGATTATTTCAGTATGTACAAGGAGTCACGAGACTTTTAAGGGAAATGTTGGCAGCTCTTTGAGAAGAAGTCTAGCGGTTGAAGTTTAGAAAACTATAAAAGCATAATTTTGCTAGAGCTGACAAGCATCCTTGCCTATTTTAAAGAAGGTCCCAAAGAGGTAAGCTGAATCCCAAACATCCCACTTCCCATGGGGGTGTTCACATCCAGTGCTTCTGGCAGGATAGCAGTGATACAAAAACATACCTTACAGAACGAATGCTGTCAAAATTTAATTAATAGGTTTGAAAAACAACAACAAGAAATCACTGGGCCTGACTGGAATGAGAAACCTCAATATAAAAATGTGGCTGGTTAAAATCTTATTTGTTGGACTTGGTTTCTTTTTCCCTGAAGAGGGTATCAGAGAATGAACTAAAAGTTATGTGATAAGCCTTGAAAGTCTACCTAAAGAAAGAGAAAAGAGTAACTACTGGAAGGCCAGGTTTTTCACAAATGCCGCTGCTCGCATTACACGTACACAGTCACATTTGTGTATCTCCGCCTGTGGCCCTGACATGTGCCAAGATTAATCTTTTTATTACTGACATTTTCTTTATAGGGAATAAGTTTGAACAAAGCAGAGTTTGTACACCTGTTGAAACTATTTAGTCCACTCATTAACACGAATGAGGACATCAAAGACTGCTTCTCTGGAAAGCCATCAGAATATAGTACAGGGGTTCTCTTCTTTCTTCTGACCTTACACAAATATGGTCTAATATACACCCAAATCCTTACGTAAATCTTGTCCAAAAGACTTCCAATCAGAAAAGAAAACAACAATCCTGTATTTCTCACACTATAAAAAAGACCACCTTGGGAGAAGAACAATGCAGTCAGAGTGGTATGGTGTCTGTTAAGAGAGTTCACATTAAGCAAGTGTTAGCTATTCAAAGCGTTAACAGAAACGGGGTGGTCAGTGGGTGTCTGTTCCTTGTCACTGAACTCAGGGCTATAGCAGAGAGCAGAGAAAGAAGT
>NW_008825071.1:317367-318604 GCF_000699105.1 Pygoscelis adeliae | reverse complement strand
CAGCAGGGAAATAAAAAAATCACTTCACTGTCCCCTACTCTGGATTATTCTCTTAGAAGGTGAGTCAAAATATCAGTGGTTGCTTTTCCAAGTTGTTACTCCAGTCATAGAACAAATCAGTAGCAGAACATAAGAGAGACCCAAGATACGGACCAGAGGGGACTCTTAACATTGCTGGAACTATGTTTTTTGTAACGACACATGTATTTGGCTAGATATATACTATTCACACTCTTTATATATTCCTTTGCATTTTATTTGTGGCTAAGTGGTAAGGTAAGAATTAATGCTCTTATTTTTAACATGCATATTTCAAGTGGGTAAAAGCTGTCTCACAGTCTTGTGTGCCTGGGATAAATCGTTCTGTGATTAGTTGTGACCAAACCCAGAAGAATGATACATTAAATTACTTCTTTGTTACCCCTATTACAATGCATTAACTGTTTGCTAGGTGCTGACAGAGTCAGACCCCCGTGGCCCTTCTTTTGCTTTGTCACAAAGAGTGCTGGCTTCAGACCAACAAACAGAGAAACGTAGTGGAGCTGGTCAAAGAGGAACTTGGGTGCCAGTGACGGGGAAATGACAGAATTCACATTTCCTTGGGACTGGAAAGAGGCAACACTACAGTAAAAGCAAACGGGATTTCAGGAGGACAGATTTCAATTATCCAGAGGGTCGTTAGGTAGCATTTCCTGGAAGGCTGATCCAAGGAAAAAGGGGAATTTAAAAAGAAATTATGTAACATGAAAGAAATGGTATTAAAGGCACAACTGCAAACTTTCCAGGTGGAGAAGATAGTCAGGAAGCAGAGTAAGTGATCAACTTGGTTAGGTCCCTTTGATCCTAAACATAGGAGGAAATTATACAGGAAGTAGAAACTGTATCAGAGTACTAAAGACGGATTTTCAACAGCACACAGGAGCAACATCAGAAAGGCCAATGAGGTGTTAGTCCTAGTGACCATTGCTTGTGAAATCATTCTATCAGTGCATTAGTAATAGGAAAAATAGGGTTAATGAACTAGTCAATGGAAGAGTAAGTCTATTAACAGATGACATTGAAAGACAACTTATTTAATGCTTTTTGCTAAAAAGTGACTGACAAGATCATAGAATCATAGAATCATTAAGGTTGGAAGAGACCTCCAAGATCATCGAGTCCAGCCATCAACCCAACACCACCATGCCCACTAAACCATGTCCCTAAGCGCCTCATCTACACATCTTTTAAATACCTC
>NW_008825071.1:289623-314962 GCF_000699105.1 Pygoscelis adeliae | reverse complement strand
CCACCTGCGCTGATGGGCTCAGCCTTGGCCAGCAGCGGGTCCATCTTGGAGCCAGCTGGCATTGGCTCTATTGGACATGGGGGAGGCTTCTAGCAGCTTCCGACAGAAGCCACCCCTGTAGCCCCCCTGCTACCAAAACCTTGCCACACAAACCCGATACAGGAATGCTGATGTAGAAAGATGTATAAAGCTTATAATGGAATCAACAATAGTGTATTGTTGCTGAAATGGGCAAACACAGTATAGATACAGGTGTATAATCTGTAAATACATGAAGCAATCCTGATGCGTTATTTAGTGTTAGGGTCTCAACAGGGGCACTGTGTTTGGTGCTGGATGTTGAGAGGCTGGAGGAGAGCGATGAAAATTATCAGAATTCTAGAAAACATGACATGGAGGCAAAGATAGGAAAAAAAGTGGGGTCTTTTAGAATAAGATAAGGATGATATTGTCCAGGAAGGAAGGACCAGGACACTCTTCAAATACAAAAAAAGCTGCTACAAAGAGTTAGGGAGAAATCGCTTCTCTGTGCTCCTTATGGATAGGGCAAGATATAGTAGATTTAAACATGGGAAAAATAATTTTAACGTTAAGGATCTACAGCACTGGAACAGATTTGCATAGGCAGGTTGTGGCAGCTCCATAATTTAGTTCTCTGATAACAGACTAGATGAATATTCACCAGAAATGACCTGCTGCAGTTGACCCTGCCCTGGATGAGTGGCTTCAAGGTTGCCTTCAGCCTTACAGTATTTTGATAGGAGTGGGATCTGGACCTCGCCAGAGTCAATACCAAAGAGTCCCACTGACTTCCCACAACTCTTCAAGTGCCAGGCAAGCTCTCATAAATGGCACTAGTTAATCCTACTGCAGCCAAATGTTTATTCTGCTCTTAAAGGACTCTTTGTATTTTGGGAGGATGGGGTTACGTACAGGTGGCAGAACTGCAATCAGAGAGTAGGAGACTGAGTCCCGTAGGTTACTCTTGCCTCACCCATTTCGCCACTTCCCTGTTGCTTGACACCACACTGTTTTTTCAGCAATAAAGTTGATGGCTGAACAAACACTTGTGACAACCCCAGTTTAAGGAAGCAGCAGGGGTGAGGCTGGGAGCTAAGGGTGACAGCCAGGCTGGCCGAGCAGCAGCCTCACTGCTGCAGTCAAGGGGTGCAGCACTACAGCACCCAAAAATGAAGAGCAGAGCAGGTCCTGTGACAGTAACCAGGGTTAGCCAAGCCTAGTTCACCAGACAAGTCTGTAGCGGTGAGGCAGAGCTGACGTCAAGCCAGGATGTCAAGTCTGCAAGTCGGAGCCAGTGTCCAGATCAACGAGGCATGTGGCCATGCACAGGGACCAAGGATGAGTGCCTTAGCTTGAACAGAGCTCCTAAGTGAAGAAGAGGACCAGGCCCCCACTTCCCACAGCTTTTTCTCATCCATCTCTTTCACCAGCAGTGATCCAAGGTTCTGCAACGGCACCAGATCCGAGCTGACCTCAAGCACCAGCTGCCTAAACGCTGGGAAGGGCAGTGCCTTTACAATCCAGATAAAAGCATCTGTTGCTCATTTGCCACAGCACCAAAAGAGCAAAGTTCTCAGCACTCCCCTGGAATGACAGACCCATATTGCATTTTAAAGGTCAGCCGTGCGCTGATGTAAGAAAGGCCACTGATAAGCCACAGCCTCAGGAAAAAAAATCCCAAATACATATTTTCAGCCTCAGTGACTGGTTTTAACCAACTCATAACTCTCAAGGCTATTGCCATAAGAAATGAGGGTATGTTGATTTTTTTTGTTTTGTTTTAAAGGGCAGATTAGCAGTGATATTTCTGATACCCTCATTTCTGGCTTCCGTAGGCTCCAGAGACCAGATCTGCTAACCACAACTCTCTTTCTGACACATTTTCTGTATTGTAGGCTCCAGTGCTACACCCATAACCTCCGTGAGTGTAACTGAGGTTGTTACCTTGCTGCAGCCCCCTGCCCCCATTAGACTCTCCAGCAGCAAAGAACCACCAGAAAATCTGGCCCAAAATGTTCAGTATTTTTATTTGTGTTTTACAGTCTCTACATGACTATTGAAACAAAAAATTTTTCTTGGTTAACTGTGAGGAAAAATTTTTTTGGCAGCACTTGAGCCATCAGGCTGAAGTGTTTGACTATAGCCTTGGTGACACAATTGGCCCATGTGTGCGAGGAAGTGACAGCATCAGCTAAGCCTGTCCCACCACTGACCCTACCAACAAGTCTCACAATTTTGGAGGCTATAATTACTTGATCATCTTCGTCAGATGCTTTCACTGACTCATGGGTTATAGACTATGAGGTAGTGTCTCTGCTTTCTGGATCAAATTAGCCACTGGGGTGGCTGAGCCAGATGGTTAGCAGAAGCATCTGCTTAATCCTGGTGGTTAATCTCTTTGAATCCCACCCTGCTCACCATCCAGCCTGCTTTCCTTTCCTTCAAGGATGTTTCTAAAGAGCTGTCTCTCTGGCCAGGCAAACAGCAGTTGTATAGAAATCCCTATGGCTTGGGTAGAAGGGCATGCTTTTGTAATCATGCTTTGCCTTGAACACCGGGATATTAAACTCACTGAGTCAAACAGGGAAAGATATTTCATCAGACTCACAGAAAGTTCCTGTCACCACTTCAGGATGAGCACTCTTTTGGCCATTGGGGGAACAAGAACTGAGGGACAGAAAGAAGGGAAAGGAAGCAGATATACAGGAGAAAACTGATTAACCAAGGTGGGTTTTCTGTGTCCCACACGCAGGGACCTCAGCCAAAATGGTACATATGCTTTATTCTCCCTGATGGCAACTGAACCAACATTCACTTAAATGCAAACCTGTATCAGGTCAGATACTGGCTTTGTGCAGAATCAGGCAGGGGCTCCCAGGACAGAGTCTCTGGAGTGGCCTCAAGCTACTTGGGATAAAGTTTGCTTTTTTCCATTCCCGACATCACCTCTGCTGTGAATACCTGGGGATCTTTCTAGTTGCCTGCTGGCAAAATGGCACTGGAAAGAAATTTGTTAAATTAGCACTTCTTGCCGCCAGAAAACTTTTTGACTGCAAGGTGGAAATGTGAGAAACCTCCCACTCTGCACGCAGGGCTAGCACATTCGGCTGCTATGCTCCATTGGAAAAAATCTGCTGTAATTTTAAACAGAAACCACAGAGGTCTGACAAAGCCCGTAGGAGACTCCTGGAACTTTTAGCCAAATTGTTATTATATTTCTAAGCTGTTGGACTTCTGCTGTTAGCCTGCATAATTCTTCTAGTAAAGGCCTTATCCTGATATCTAACCAAACTTCCCATTGACTAGGATGAGATGGCCAGCAATGCACAGTGCAGAGGACAGGATTTCTACAGAAAAGGATATTTAGATTTTTTGGGCTCTCCATTTTTCCAAAAAAGGATTTTACACCCATATTTTTACCATGTTTTTCTTTTGGCAAATTTCTGGCAGGTGCAAACTCCACCCAGGGAAACAGAGACCTCATTTAAAAATTAAGAATTAAATTATTGGCTATTAATAATGCGGTTACATGTATTATCTTTTTCATTATAAGAGAGCAAGGTACCTTCCTTTGGATTCATTCTCCAAGTGTCTCATTCCTCAACACAGCTGGCACAGTCAGGCTTGCTCTTTGGATTGTGGTGGCTGTACATGCTTAAGGAAGAATTGTAGGCCTGGACTCCATATCACACCTGGTGTAGCAAACACAACGGTCCAGATTTATCACTTCCTGAGCCCCATGGGCTTTGAATCAGATTCTCTCTCAAGTTCATCAGTGAAGTGATCAACAAAAACTACAGTAACCAAAACACTGCTTGGCAGGCTGAATAAAAACAAATAAATAACATAGCCACCTCATTTCATCAACCCAGACTTCAGTGTAGTCATTCAAACAGCGAGCCTGTGAACCATGAGGTTGGAAGCAAACTACTCCAGTCAATGGAAAGACATTCATTAAGCGAAATGGCTTCGTATCAAGCTTTTACTGGATAGAGCTCTAAAATATTTCCTCCAGAAGTTCTGCAGGCTATTTTAGTCTATCCAGGCTGTAGGGAAGGAAACTAGAAAACAATAGCTGGCCAGACCAGCAGAAGATACATAAATATGGGCAATTGAAATCCAGCACGAGTTAAAATCTCATTGGTATATAGCTGAAGTATGACCAGTATGCTTAACTGTAGCTTGAAGACTGCTCTCCAGTGGCTGTTCAGCTGTACTGATTCATAACTCTTTGCATGGAAGTTCTGCAGGGTTCATAGTGTTTTCTAAAAATAACGTAAAATGAATCCTAGGTCAGGTATTGGTAAAACAGCAAATTATAGCTGGAGTTCTAAAAAAAATTAAGGTATAAAGGATGAAGCATAAGGCATCCCATTTCTGTTAAAAGGAGAGTCTTTATTTTTTTATTTTTTTAAGAGCAGTCAGTCGGCCTGCCAAAAAGATGTTGCTTGTACTTTTGAATCTGGATATCAGCACATATAATTTATTTTTAGTTAATTTATTAAATAACATAATTAATTTATTGTGTTAATAAAACACAAAGCATTCAAATCAACTTACACAATGTGTAAGTGTGAGTGATTCACTCTTTCAGTCTGTTGGTTTTGAATCTTGTTTTAACACCAGCCATGTCTTTTTTTCCAGCTAGAATAGCAGTGGTTTATATTGCTGTATTAATTATGTGAGCCTTTAAACTGTGGTTTGGAAAACATTACACATCTGAGGTATTTGTGCAAATTAGGGGACTAATAACAAGACCTGTTTTATTTTTTTTTAAACGGAAACCTTGAAAGGAGTGTGCGTGCGTGAGACAGAGCTGAACCAGGACTGGTGTGTGTTTGTGTGCATTCCTCTCCCTCCTCTTTCTCCTACTCTTCTCTTCAGCAAGATACGGATCATGTTGTGAGTCTTGTCAACTGGGTGACAGGTTACATTCTCGCTCGCTTGCGGGATCATATCCTCCAAGCTAAAACCTAGTTCTCAGATGCTAAAAAGAACATATATGTACCAACATATGCATTCAGTCATGTAAACAAAAATAATAGTTTTCTGCCTCTTTATCATTCAAATAAAGATTGCTTGCCTTACTGGAAGCCAAAACACAAACTGTGCTTTAGTCAAATAAAAGTTATTGAGCTCAACAGGGCAACTGAGTAAAATTTAATGGCCTGTGACTTACAGGTTGTACCATATGATCTAGTCCCTTTTGGCCTCCAATTCTACAAACCTAAATGGAATTTAAGCCTTGCTTACTTTTTTTTTAATTAGAACATTGGTGAGACTGGAGGGGCCTATCTAGCTTCAGCCGCGCGTAGGTGTGGCTGGCTGGCTGGCTGTATTTTCGTTGGGTAAAAGACTGCCCTTCTGCATTGTATTTGGCTTCATTTTTGAGGTGGCTGGATATCCAGTCCAAATACAAATTGGCCTAGAATTAGTTTCCACTTCCTATCCTTCCTTTTGCTGAAACAAATAAAAACTGGGATTCAGCTTGCAGAACTCCTGGCCTTGTGGGCAGGGTCTGCAAGGCCATTCGCTAACCAAAGAGCACAGTACATAAAGAGCATGCAAGATGCATCCAGAAATTCTTTGAGATATTAATCTGACTCAATACCTCCAGTCAAGAAGGTTAATAATTATTTCCAAGTAACTTTTGCCAGACAGCTCTGCAATTGCTTAATTGCTTATATGCTGACTCAGGAGTGAGACCTGAAAGACATTTCAGAGAAGATCCCCACAAAGAAGAACATGAAAATAGATCAAAGCAGATATTGAAATACACACTGTATTAGTTCCAAATGTAGCTTCCAGGTCAAACTGACACAGCAGAAACCCTGGCAGTAATGAACTTGGCTTTTTAAGTAGCCATCAGAATTCAGCTTCTTACCCAGGTCTAGTCAGCTCTTGAAATCTTATTTCCAATTACTTTGCTCAAAGACTGAGAAGGACTTACTCTGTGACAATCATTAAGCATCTAACTTGGCCATAAGGCAGAATTTGCCTGATATAAAGCCTGCTCAGAAGTTAATGGGATGCTTTATTCATGGAGCAGTTCGTTCATGACAGTTCCACCTATTTAGCAATAAGCAAGTGAAGAAAATGTTTGAAGGCTTGTTACCGGCTGCACATACCAATACATGTTCTCTACAGAATACTCTTCTCTGAAGACTTCTGTGTTAAAACTACTACGATAGCATATTGAGGATGCCATAAGCAACACCTAATGCTTCCTTCAGTTTGGACTTCATTCTAAAATCAATGTCAGGTCATATTTTAAAAATGTCCCCTGGAATTATCAGGACTCCCTTCAGGACTGAGCCCTGTGATTCAAACAGAGTATCTTGCATTTACTCTTTGCTTTTTTCCAGATGGAAACAAAGAGCAATTGGAAAACATACAAGACCTGACAGAGAGATAAGGCAGCTGCAATCTTTAGCATTAAGAGCTTGCTAAAACTTTCAGTGTTCTGAGTAATATTACAAAGTCGTAGAGGAAAAGAGCTGGAAGCCATGGCATAGCAAAGCTAAGGTTTTGGAAGCTTAGAAATTTCTACCACTTATGAAAATTAGCAGACTGGATACATGTTTGCATCCTGGCTGCAGCATACCAATTGGTGAATTAGTTGGGTGTAAAGCTGGGTGCGAGCCAGTTCATTATCTCCTTCACTGCTAACATCGAGTAGCAGCAAGTAGGAAATATCCTTCCATTCCCTGATTTTCATCTCCAGGCTATCTTCCCTTCCATCTTGCACTGATATCTCCTTCTTTGCAAGCAACTGGCACATCCCCATGCCCACACTCTTCCTCCCATGTCATGAATGAGGCACCTACATTGTTCTGCTGCTGAGTTGGGATACCCATATTTGCAGTTCCCCTTTTAAGTGACTACAAAACCCTATTCTTTGTGAGAAAATCTGTCTTAACAGTACTGCTTTTATTGTTCATTAAATCCATCCTCCTCGCCCAGGGCAGATACATCATTCCTGCCATGACTACCTCGCCTGTTTATAGATAGAGGATTTGCATCCCGTTCCGTGCTGTGCTCTCCAGCGCTACTCTATCACTGTCAAAAGAGAAGTTTTTCCTAATGTCCAACCTGAATGCTCCTTGCTGCTGTTTAAGCTCCGTGTTTCCCATCAGCATGGACAGAGGGAAGAGATTATTTGCTTCCTTACTGCCGCAACCTGTTTTGTCCTCAGACTCTTATCATGTTCCCTCCTAGTCTTCTCTCTTTTAGGCTGAACAGCCTCAGTTCTTTCAAGCTTTGCTTATAGGTCATATTTTATAGAGTCTTGAAGATTTTCACTGGAGATAGTTCAGGGAACAACAATCAGTTTGAACCACATTGTAGTAACATCCAAAACTAAACCACACCAGGCTTTCTTAATGCTGAGCACAGCAAAGCATTACTCTTTGTATATTACAAATTGTACCCGTATTTCTGCATCCCAGCACCATGTTTTCCTGCTTTGCAACAGCATGAAATGTTGATTCGCACTTGGTTTATCATCCACAGGTACTCTCCACACCTTTTCTAGAGAAATGGCTCTTGTCAGTTGCTCCTGCATGTATGCGTCTGATGAATCCTGCATAACATCCCATCTTGCACTTGTCCCACTGAATATCATCCCATTTTTTCCAGAAAACATTTCTGCAATGTTTTGGAATTGTTTTGAATTATTAGCCTCCCCAGTAGCATACATGTCTGCCCCCACCCCCCATCCTGCTTTCACTTGAACACATACTTTTTAGTCTTGCAAACTGCTTAGGACCGTCTTGAATAGTTCTGGTTCTGGGGCTGATCCCTGTCAAAGCCCACTCAGTAAATCTTTCTAGTTTTGACAGTCAACCACTGAAAACTACTGTTCAAGTGTAGTTTCTATTAGTGAATCTTCTGTGCTAGGCTACTGATCTTTACAGGTCATTTTGACAGATATTTGAGACAACTATAATTGCACGTTTACTCCAAAAGCAAGACTTGTCTTTAATTTCAAGAAACTGCCAAGAATACCCAGTCTTCAAAGCTAACTGATAATATATTAAATATTTAAATGAATACAATACCAGTTTAACTTCAGTAGCTATTTGGTCAAGCTGTTGTGGAGCCTCAGAGGATCACTGAGGTTTGTGGGTTACTGATCTACAAGAAATGACTTATCTGTAATTTGCAATATGGATAAATAACATGTGACTAATGATTTCATTTTTAAGAGTGCTCAGAGGATAAGCTAGACACCTGATTTTCAACATTACAACTGAGATGATTGAAAAAATGCAAAAATAAAAGACCTATATTCTGTTAAAAATCAAACTCGCACTGTAGTTAGACATTAATAGTATAGCATCCGTAACATTTGGAAGAAATATGTAGCAGCTTCTATGTATGTTACAAAATAACTCTTGATATATGTGCAGAAAGATATTTTAGCCTTAATTTGAAAACCACATGTTGTTGTGCATAGCCCTTTCTATTCACACTTGTGAATATTACTGAGACGATATATTCTGTTTGAATCAGAATTTCATTCCAAAACAATGTGTCAAACTTAAAGTTTGACATAAGTAGATTTTTTCCCCTCACGATATGCATCGCCTATTAAGAACCATTTTCCAGCAATATCAGCCCTTAGGATTTTCCAGTGTTTCATCTACAGGCAGTTTGAAAAACTTTAAAGTGAATGGTGTAGCTAAGTGAAATAAAAATACTGCAGATGCAAGCATGAAAGATGGGATTAATAATTTTTTCAGGAGTCAAAGTAAACTGCACTGGAAAGAAGATTGGGAAAAAACAGATGGTCCAGCTGGACTGAATAGGTGATCTTCATCTGAAGACTCCAGCAGTCCTTTTTCTGTGAGGCAGGTTAGCTGGGAAGTACTGAGATGCTATGGTGACAAATGTAGAATAAAGCCTTACCCTAGACAGATTTTGTATAAGCATCTTCTGAATGGTATAAATGAATTAGGAGCATATGTTCAATGTTCTTCAGTAAAATAGCTCCTTGTGAGGCCAGCAGCTGTAAGGTTAGTGGTCTTAGAGTCCTAAATAACTTTTGCAAATGGAAATCACTTAGATACTTTTTAAAAAGTACTGCACACTTATTTAAAACATAAATAGACTTGGGCCTAAACAAAGAAGTACCAGCTCCATTTCCTTTTCAAAACAGCAAGTCTTTCCTGCATACTGAAATGTTTTTACTTTATGTTTTATCTGAAAGGCCGACTGTGGAATATGTAACGTTTTCTCTCAGGTGATTTGTAGCAAAGGTTTGAACTGTTTTATACAGAGGATATGGGTTGATTTCTGCTTCTGTAACTCCCTTCCCAAGGCTTTAAGGAATAAAGCTTAGCTCTTTAATGGTGTGCAGAGGTGTTACCAGGCCCCAGCTTCCTTGGAATTGCAGTAGGCAATGGGCATGCAATGCACAGGCTCTTCAGGAATCCTGGCACCAGTGAATGCTGGTGGAAATGCTGAAGTTTGCTTCTTTGAAGGGGTAGAGGGGTTAGATTTCAAAAAGAAGCTGGATTGTCCTTACTAGTGGGAGGCTTCCAGAGGAAAAAGGTAGTCCTTTGAAGACTCCTGTTGTTTATTGTATGAAACTGCCACCATGGTTCATTGCTCACAGAACTTCTCACTTCAGCTCTCCGCTCTCCACCTCTTCCTGCCCCGCAAATCTTGGTATTTATTTCTTTTTATACCTTTAGTGCAAATGGAAATGTTACGCTCTAAATCTTGTTATTTCAAGATTTCCGGTAGAGAAACGTTGAAGATGAGACTGAAATTGCAAAGTAGCCAGGATATGCCTCTTTCTGCTCTTCAGGAGTTCTGATCTCTCTCTGCTCCCTGCAGGTACCGCACCCATCAGCCACCCCAGAGGAAGACAAGACTGCAAAGCACAATTGCCAAGGAAGAACTCGTCCCACTCAGCAAATAGGAGACATAAGAGGTTTACACGTTCATTACTACCATCGTGCTGAACTGTACATCTTTCGCTCTCAGGAGTAGACCCATGACAGAGGTAATATCTGAACTGCTTTCATGGCAGGAAAAAAGGTTCTCTCTCCTCATACTTTGTTGTGACATCTGTATCCCTCTTGGTCTAAAGATGCAGGGTTGGTAAGAGATGTTGTCTGCAGATATTAAAAGGAGTTCTTATCTTTTTCCAGAGGGAAACATCCTTTTGTTGTTCAGCTTCAAGGAATGCCACAACATGTGATAGATTTGTGCAGACCTCCCTTTGCAGGGCTGGATGTAATGGGAGTTTAGGTAGTACGGAAGAGAGGACCTGTATTGACAGAATTGTGGTAGAGTTCTGGTTTCTCTCAGCAGTGTAAATTACCATTTTATATTTTGTTTCAGTTCTTAGTGGTGGTGGCATTAGCACCATGAGTAGATCTCCTCTGTAGAGTAACCTCAAAAAAAACCCCAAACAAAAAACACCCTAAAACCAGAGCCATTCAAATCTCTACTAATGTGGAGTTATTTGAGGTGATATTTCAAGTTTTACTTTATATTTCCTTTCTATGTTTTGTATACTGCTGTAATGATTTGCTTTCATTACCTATATCCTTTCATCTTGTGCACCATCTGAATACAAGTTTGAGTGTACACACATTCCCATGTTCCGTCCTTGCAGTCCTTCATGGAGAGCTAGATATATTCTTGCCCCTTGCCTTCCCAGAAAACAGTTCAATCTTGTAACACGGTTTAATTTGGGGTGGACAGGGGCTTGGCCAGTGCTAAAATTTATGCCTATAAATTTTATAGGCATAAAGCAGGAGTTCAGTGGCTAAAGGAGGGACCATGGCGTCAGTTTGTCACCAGCCAACCATGGGGGACTCACCCGTGGGCTGCATATACTGCACCCAGAGGTGCAATAGCAGCTGTGGATGTGCACACTACCTCAGTGGGCAGTGATGGATCAGATCCTGGGTCCATCCTGGAGGTCCAGTCAAAAGCAGCAGGAGACAGGGCCAGAGACAGAGCTGGAGACGAGCTACAATGTGGGTCTGAGAGTCCATCCGGAAGACAATCAAAGGCCCGAGGTCCAGCCAAGAGACATCCAGAGGCAGGACTGGAGCCTGACACACCCATGATGCTGCTCAGGCAGGGCCTGGGTGCTCAGGCCTGAGCGGAAATGGGTCTCCTGTGCCATGGGCAGAGGTGTGGGTGGAGGTCCCAGGTGAGGCCAATCAGGGCTGTTAAGGGTTGTTGGTGCCCTGGCAAGGGTACAGGGCTAGGATACACTTGGTGATGCCATGCTTTGCAACAGTGGGGTAATGGCTAAATTCCAGCTTGCAGAGTCACAGGGAGCAGGATTCAACTTTCACATAACCCCACCACAGCCCACAGCTACCTAAACATGAGCACCCCAGACACAGAGGTATACCAAACTAATGGCCACAGTGGCCAACTTTGCTGCTAGATGTCTTCTTGACCAAAGGAGGGATAAACTAGAGACGTTGCCGTTACGGATTACTCAGCCCCACTTTCCCATTCTGGCACAGAAATAGCTCACCTTCCCATGTTTCTTCCCCACTTTCATTCTATTACCCCCTTTGAAATGGACCCGAGGTTCCAAATATATACCTAAGTCTCAAAACCAATATGAACATATTTACTTATAAAGCTCCTATTTTTCCTCCCCAGCTTCCTCTGTGTAAATACAGGTGTTTTCATGTTTTTGCCCTTTCTGCCACTGTTCTGATTTCTTGTAAAGAAAGGGCATTTGCCAGGGTGAACAGTAGTTTCCCCATCACCTATGGGAATGGTGAGTATCTAAGTTGGCTTAACGAAACCATGTCAAATCAGAGAATTCCCTTTTATCTCCCAAACAAGACATGATGCCAAAAGCAATATGTGGACAATGCAGTACTTCTGAAAGAGGGCTCACTTTGGTATGTGTCATGAAGGGCAATATCTTTAAAAGTAGCAAAACACAGATAAGATTAATTTGCGCATGCATTGGGAATTACCCTTTCACAGAAAAGAAAAGTTCATGTTAAGGTTTGTGAGTGCTCTGGGATAAAGTCAACACTCCCACCTACTGGTCTCATCTAAGAAAGTTTTATCTTTTCTCCTCTTTTTATCTTTTTTTTCTCTTTTTATTACCTTTTTTCCTCTTTTTAAAATTTTCTCTTTTTCTTTTCCTTTTTTCTCTTTTTCTTTTTATATTTCTTTTCCTGTTCCTTTTCCTTTCTCTATTTCTGTTTTTCTCTTTTCCTTTATGTTTTGCTTTTCCTTTTTTTCTTTCCCTTTTCAGATTGAAGTTCCTATTTTCCATCAAAGGTTCTACAGATTCACACAGGTAGAAATAACTGCCCCAGCAAAGACATTGTATTGGAAAATGCACATCCTCAGAATGACATATTTTTTCTTTTCTGACACTTGTGAAATAACTTATGGCTGCCTTGCTGTTGTAAGTGGAGCAACTTTCATCCAATTGCTGCATTCCAATAGGACAAGTAATAACGCAGAACTGACGATGTCTTCAAAATAAGACAAATCACCCTTTGGCTCATTTTTGCAAAATCGCTCCATTATACTAAAAATCCTGTTTGCCACTCACTGTAAGTAAGATAAACAATATAATTTGGGAAATTATTTATTATTATTCAATGACAGTCAGGATCCCCCATGTTTCCTAGTTCATGATTCCATGGTGGCTCTCATTTGTTCCTAAGGACCATTTACAACTCTGAGTAACACTCCCTGCCTGAGGAAGGGTCGCAGAATGCCGACGCCAAGCAATCTTACTTACTTAATTGACAACTTAATTGACCCCAGTGACTTTGTTGTCTTTTGCAAGTGACACATCTCCTGTAAATATAAGCTATAAAGACTGTAAGGCCCCACAGAAATTATTTGCTCCAGTTACCTCAGAATCATTATGCATACTCGCACGTTCATAATGGTGCTAGTTGTCCCAGCTGCAAGACAATGAGTAATTCTTACTAAGAAGCTCAGCTCAGCAGAAATCCATTTTGCCAAGTAATCCTTACATATGCAGGATATCTCCCACACACCTTCCTATGTACTGTTCTTATTTTGTGCATACAGTAATTCTTCTGTGTTTTGATTTTCTTCACTTTTGGTCCGAAAGCCAGTAAAAATACTGAGATACTCTTTACATGAGGGAAACACAGTATTTTACCTCAAAGCACTTCAACTGTTTTCACTCATTTATTTCCTCATTTTTGTAACTCTTACAAGATTACAAATTATTTTTAGAAATGTGAGAGGAGAAACAGAAACACCATTTAAAAAAACCTCCTAATCACTTGTTTATAATTTAATAGTAACTACTATAAATGGCTCTCTATTATTATTTGTGTTACATTAGTGCCTATGGGCTCCAGCCAGGAAGCACATGGGGATGAAATGACTTGCCCAGATTTGCACTGCAACCAGAGCCAAACCAGAGACCGAACCCACAGCTCAGTCTGAGACTTATGGCCGAACCTTTGGACTGTGCTGCTCCCCTCCCAGCCAAGAAGCACATTTCCATAGGCCTTAATAGCCGGTTGCGTGAAACCAGCCACGCTTTGGTTAATGAACATGAACTCAGAGCAGAGTGCTGATGCCTAATAAACTGTTTCATTTAGAATACTTAACTGGCTGTAGAAGGTGGCTTAATCACCTAAGAGCCAGATTTCCAAGGTTATTTGGAAAGCATCTAAATGCACAAAAGGCCATTGACTGGGATTTTCAGAAGTACCTCCGTGTTTCACTCCTCTGGGATATTCATTCAGCAGGTTTGGGCATCGCAGTGCTTTTCGTAGCCTGACTGGAGTTTTCACTGGGAAGAGAGCAAAAAGGAGGCCTCCATATCACAAGTACAGTTTACATGCAGTGCCAAGGGATGGTGGGGCTTCTGCATACCTCGCCATCTTCTTTACCTTGTGGCTGCCCTAAATGCTAGCTTTGACTCTGCTAGAATTGTGAAGATCCATATTTTGACCAAGTTGTGCTGTCTACAATTCACTACGTGTGGGCTTTTCTAATGTGCTTTGAAATTTGTGATGCCCATTTTCTAACCTGCTGTTTCCCATGGAACAGCACTGACTCGCTGGATGGAACAGGCAGGCTGCTTTGCTCCCATCCCCTCCAAAGTCCTAGTCTGGTTTTCAATGGCCTGAATAAATACTACAAGTGGGATGTGACATCCATGCATCCTTGCTTCCTACTGCCAGCGGTAGGAACTGAAGGCACGCATGCTTTCCCGATGCACAGGCTCCTGCACTTCTTGTCAAAATGCAAGTGCCCATGGTGACAATGCTCATGCAGGTACGGTGTCAAAGACTCACGTGGACTTATCCTCTCATTCCCACTTGTACAGGAAAAGAGATATCAGCCCACCATTGTCTATGCTGTGATAGTATGGCTTCTTCTGGCTGAAATATTAGTTTTGTTCTGATGCAACAGTGATGTGAACTGTTCTTTCATATCCTTGCTGCCTTTAATAACTGGACACCAGTCTTCTAGTGGCCCAATACAAATGGTCCAATGGTCCCACCAAAAATCTCTAACCTGCATGAACATTAAAAATATCAGTAAAATAAGAGTGTTCAACCCTCTCAGCAAGCAACACTTTCCTTACCTCTGTGGGTGTCAGTAAGTCTGCTGGTACATATGAAGTGTGTGTAACTCTGCATCCCTACTGGGTGCTGTGGGTTCAGTCTGCTGAGCACGCCCAAGAGCAGGGAGGTTGTAGAAATAGTATATGGGTTGTAAAGTGCCCCAGGATGAAAGGTATCTTAAAGGCAAAATATTTTGTTCTATTGGATAGTCCTCCAGCTGTATTAATAAAATATTGGTTAGCAATGTTTATACATATAAGATTTATCATGGTAAGGATTGATTCCGAACTTAGATTTATTGTGCAAGAAAATGAAGAGAAATCAGTCATGCTGTCAATCCAAATTCATTTCCTAGCACTTTTTCTTCTGAACCAGACAGCCCCCTGGAAATACACATTTCTTAACCAGAAATGTCCTTCAAACTTAGCCCTGATGCCAGTTTGAGGCTCAGTTTCATCAACTAGTTTTCTGATGCTCTACAAAACTCCAGTATTTCTGGCCCAATTGAAAGGGAATCCCTGGCCCTTTTCAAAAGAAAGAAGTTTACCCGTCAATGTTCTCTCATTCAAAGAAACACATTAAAAGCCCTAAGCATGGACTATTGCTGTACAGTTGGCCTCCCTACTCTTCTGCTGCACAACAAGCTTTTAGCTCAGTACTTTGAAAAAGAAATATATATTGAGATGTGCATATTGCACCGCAAACCTTTCTTTGTGAAGCCACAAGGTTTTTTGCATTTAACTGCCAAAACCCAGGAAAAAGTTTCCTGGTTCAAGGAAATCCAGACTTTATAGTACAAGCATGCACAGAAATGGGTCACAAACAACTTTGACTTAGTCTTTCATTGACTTTTTGGAATAACTGATGCACTACCATACTTGCGGTTCTAGATGAAATACAGCGATTTTTAAAAAGACGTGCATTTTTTTTTTTACATCCCTCTTGGTTTCAGTGAATCTAAATCACTACATTTTTACTCACGGATTTTAGGTATAACTCCTAGGGCTATCTTGAGGTGGGAAGTCAGTTGCCATTGAAATACTAGAGCAATGTAGAGGGAAAAGAAAAACATTTGGAAATATTATTCTTTATTTTAAATCTGCCCAACTTTGATTGCCTATATTCTTTTAGAAATGTTAAATTAAATAAAAAAGACTAGAGACAGTGAAGTTAATTGCTGGAACTGACACATATGAAATTGTTTAGTCTGAATCTGACAAGGATGTCCATCAGTTTTCGGTAAACAAACATGGTGGCTATTATTTCTAGACAGGATATGTCAAGTTTTATGCGTGCGGGCATCTGCGAGGGCTCATTCGTCAAATTGGCGAAGGTGTAAAATGTTTTAATGACCTCCTAAATCTCCTTCTCTGGCTGTCGTGGTGGGATGCCTTCCAAGGTCAGTCACCCAAATAAGCAGGTTCACTTGTATCGTAAACAATCATAGATCAGACTGAATGATAATCGCTGGTGGACCCTGGAGCAGAGAGAGCTATATATATCACAACGCTTTCTTGTCAGGGCAGTACAGGTCAGCTGTGTTTGTTCATGGACATATTAGACTTTGGTTTTCCTGAGCCTCTGCATCTTTTACAGTGGTCTTGTTTTCCCATTGTGTTTGCTGTCTGGACAGGATGTTCTACCAGAGGAAGTGCTCCTTGTGGAAAAGGCGTCAATTAGTTGTCCAACTGACCCTCATTGCTACTAACTACCTCGCAGACACAAGGTTGATTTATTTATTTAGATATGAGCTTGCATTTGTTTTATTGCTTTGCCATACGAGTAAAACAGTAAGGCTTAAAAGTTGCTGACTAAAGCAGGCAATAATGCAAATTTCCATTTCCACAATATATCGTCAGCTATTTATTTTATATATAAGATAGTTTTTGAATGGAAGAAACATTTAAAAGGGCATGGCTGGTCAACAAGGTTAATTAATTGCTGTGTTGGCAGGCAGCTTTGTTTGAGAAGGCCGGGATGCTGTAATCATCTGAGACTTTCAAGGTTTTGTTGAGGAAACGGGTCATTGAAAAAATACAGGATTTTAAATAAAGTGCCTGATAAATAAAAGCGGGGGGAGAATCTTCTTAGCAATCTAGTGTAAATACCAGTAATCAGGAATATGATACATTAAAACACATAAATGTTTTGGGTTCGTTTCCTCAGAATAATCTATTCCAATGCATAGGAAAGCAAACATTAGAATACCACAGGCAGTTTTTAAAAGACCTCTTGGTCCCTGGGCAGAGTTCTGGCAGGCGAGGGGAAGCTCTGCTTGATCACACAGCATGTGTTATGAACTGCATTTGATTTTATAGCTTTCCAAAAAGCTGTCCAAAAGGAGGTTGGTTGTTTTTTGGGTTTCCCCCCGCCTTCTTTTTGCAAGGGGTCTCAGCCATCTTAGTGTGTGTTTTTCCTCACCCAGTTGACCCAGGCCGGGGAGGTATTTGCCAAGAGGGTAAGCAGCTCCCAAAGGCAGTGATTAGAGTGCAGAGCTTGCTGGTCCAATTTGGAATAGTTGGGCTTTTGCTCACCTCTGTCTTCTGGGCTCTGTATTTCCCCCCACCCCCTATTTAAGATTCTCTTCCACCCTCCTTTGTTTCTTTATTACTGCAGCAGCTGAATTTGCCACTCTACCATGGTAATGGCAATGCAAAACAGCTTCTTCTAAGATGGCAGCCCTACAGGCGTTTCTCAAGCGCTTGGGAAAACAAGCAAGTGAAAACCTGATATGCAGGCAATGCCATTAAGAAACCCCACACCTACTGCAACCGCTTGGAGAAGAAAGATCCTTTGTGAGATAACCAAGATCCGTAAAACCGAAGCAGGATCTTCTACCTGAGTGACTCTCTGTGGAGGGGTGTCATTAACTTGCCCCTACAAAATTCACCCATGCCTTTGACAGTGTAGAAAGAGAGATTTCACCTGCTAAAGAAAATTCAGTCGCAGCACCGGCTTAAATGGAAACTGCTGAAATGCTTGGCGACTTTAACAGCGGTTTTCGTCCATAGTTGCTTAAATGTCATCTGTCGTTACCACATCTGAGGAATGCTGGTGGATTCTTGTCCTCACAACACCTTCCTCACATTGGGAGGTTCCCATTTTACAGACAGGACACCGTGGTGCCGGGTAAAGCCATGTGCATATGTGTCCCATCGCCGCTGTGCCTGTGGTCGGACAGCAGTGAACGCAGACCTCTTGGTCCTAGTGAAGCTGCATATGGATCAGACCTTCCCCTCTGGTGTAACATGGGTGTAGTAAGGCAACCTCAAGCACCATTTATGGTATGTGTGGAAAAACCAGGCCCAAACTACCACAAATAAGAATGATTTGGCTTTCAGAAGGACTGCCAAATGGAAATCTTCTAGAGGATAACTCTTTGATATGGCTTCCATTACTCAAGTTTTGTTTGCTTGTTTTAAGCAGAGTGTATTTAAAAGCTTATGAAAGTAACAATGTGGATGAAATTAGGAAAATAAAATGCAATTATTTGTTGTTTGGTTTTACATCCCATGTTTCAGTTGAAATGTTATCAATGCTTAGGCTCATTAGAGAGCCCCAAATGGAACAAAAGCGCTGAGAGTTTTATGTTAGGCTGCAAGGCTGCAAGGCTGCCCTTACCAGGGGCAGCAAAATGTGTGCAATTTTGTAAATACTCAGAAGACATGGCAATTCCTGCAACATGGTGTGTCTACTAGTTATTTATAACACTTCAAAGCCAGCCTCCTGAGGCAATTTTTGAAAAGCTCTGGTGTTTACTTGGTTCTGCTATGTTTATGAAAGTTACACGGTTTTAAAAATTGGAACCAAAGGGACCTTCTTCCCACACAGCTACACTTGCAAAAACCAACAGAAAGAAAAGGGTGCCAGAAAGGGTGGAACGAAGCTGTTCTTCATTGCCACAAAATGTCAGCTTCATCAGTGCACACTGTCAAATCACTTTATTATAGTTCTGCAGCGTGGGTGTGTTGTTTGCCATTTTGTCATTGTTTCATTGCAAAGCCTTTTCCCTCGAGCCCTATTTGCACCATCTGTGGTTTTTGCACATTCTGGACTATCCAGTGGAAGAGTTTGTATTTTTACCAAGATTTAATTGAAAGTAAGTAATTCTATTCGTTTTGCATTGTTATAACCCAAACACTTTCAGATGTCTTCTGTAATTATATGAATTGCTTAAAGGCAATACAGGTTGCTTCCCAAAGATTTATAATGCCTTCAGAAATTAGGTCATTCTGATGTTTTTTTATTTTTAGTTAAAGTACGTTTGGCTCAGCTTTTAAAGAGTAGCAGTTTTCAGGTAACTGGCCAGACAATGTAACAAGGCTCAATTTTAAGACAGCACTCTGTCTCCATACTCCATACTCTGAAGGTCGAGTTGGTTGGAGGACACACAAATTCACTAGTCATTTCCCTCTGTGGCTCATTTGTAGTGCAGAATCTAAATAAGAAAGATTTGTAAATCTGGATTATTTCTTTGGACTCTTACCAGATTTAAATATGAACATCATTGCATGACCTCTCTAATTACAAACCCCTATACCTCATAACAAGATAAAATCCCATCGTCAGAATGGGATGAATTCCCCTGCTGTTAAAGTCACTTTTAAAAATTCTTACTGGTGTTGGTGGTATGAATTTAGATTCCCAAACCCTCTTCAGAGTCACCTGAAAGAGCTCACTCGTGCTATGGAGAATGACACCATTTATAGAAATAGTCCAAAACCTCCTACACAAAATGTCATGCCTTAGGAATGAAAGTTGAATAAATTGAGCTCAACTAGGGAGGTTTCTCTTGGGACTGGGAACTTGGGCATCCAATAAAGCCAGTCATGGAAAAAAAAGAAAAAAATTTTAAAAATCAATGGATCTTGCTTCAGCTAGATGTACAGACTGTGCAAATCTGCAGGCTGTGTCTTCTGGATACCTATGTTTTTGGCCTCGAAGTGTATAGGCACAGGGAGCCAAATACAGAATGCTAGTCTTTCTCTTCTCGATCTATCAGTCTTGTGCACTACTATTTTCTCAGTTGTCTTCTCTCGATATTAAATTCCTTACATTACTTAAAAAGCACAGGAATAAGACAGTTTCCTAACGGCTTTCTCCGCACTTATTTTGAAAAGTAAGAAAACAGATCTGCCACCCAGTGCCTGCCAAGCTGGTTTGGTTCTGGAACTATTTATTGAGTAGACAATGCTCTAAAAATATAATTTTTCATAGCAAGAAATATAACACATACACACTCTACTCTGTCTGCACTTCTTCTTCTCAAACATAACCACAAACACATACATACTGCTCTCTGGAGACTCGATAATAACTGTTGGACCCTGGGCCTGGCATAACACAGGCAGCCTGTATGTGCACATATATGCATGTACACAGGTAAGACATGAAAGTATCTCAACTTCTATTGATTGCTCGCACTTGCTTCATTATATACCTTTGCATTTCTGCCTAGTAGCATTTCCTACACTTGCTTTGTACCTGCTCTATGCTCAAGTAAATGGGATAGACAAAGTGCATAGTGCAGTGGCGAATGATGCTTAGAGTAATGAAAAATAACAAAGTTACATTTCAGTATTTAGGACTTATGTCCCATGTCTTCTTAGGTAGTTTCCCCAAAATAGCTCAGGGAATTATGAACCATTACAAGATACTGGAAAAAAATTACGTAGCTGCTTGTGATGCCAGCAAAACTGAAAGCATGTCATCAGTGTATACTTAGTAGATATTTATAAAATCTGGGAATTTCCACTTGCCTTATTTCATAACGTATTTGTCTTTCTGAGCATCTAATGACTGAACGTTAAACACCACAGCTTGCTGAAGGGTATTTAGTGAAAGAAAGTTTGATCCCAGCCTACTGCTGCTCAAAAGTGACTGCAAACTTGGTGCGTGACGTGGCAACGTGTAGAGTGTACCTGGAACACTCTGCTACAGGCTGTACTCCCCTCATTCATGGATGTATAGGTCCTTTTCATCTTTCTTTCTAGTTGCAGCCTGCTGGTAGGCTGAAGCAATTATGGGTGTAGAAATTTGCAGGGGGAAAAAAAATTAATGAACGGTCAATTGAAATTTCCCCCAATCATTGGTCAGTATATTTAAAGAATTACTACAGTGATTATGTTTTATGAGCATGAGTCATTTTTCTGTTTTTAAAAAAGTACTTCACTTTACCCATCTCTTTTAGTACATTTCCATTTGGTGTGGTTTGGCTGCACAGAGAAATGCGGCAGCTGGTTACTTGAAAATATTTAACAAAGCGCCAGATTCCTCAGCTCTGGCATACCTGTGGACCACATATATGGACATAATTGCAAACATCTGTCCACCCATCCATGAAACAGCTAAAAGGAGTCATTTAAGAAAAAGAAGGCTAAAATAGTCAACCTTGAGGGTGAGGAACTGCAGAACTACCTATTTGTATGTTTATTTATTCATAATATATTACCAACTAATGGTCTTCAGAGACAAATTCCTCTGCCATTTTCACAAGAGGGCCATGGCAATGCAATATATTGCAGTACCACAGTGTGTACTCACTAAACAAAGCAATGATAGGTTACAACAAAAGCATGAAAATTTTAAGAGCCTTCTTATCAGTTAAAGAAGGGCTTTCTATGGTGTGTGTGAAACAATGAAGAGGAAAAGAAAAAAGCCTTGGGGATGCATTGGGAAGTGTACCTTGGAGCTAGTTGTGCGAAGACTAATTCAATTCAGATTTTGTGAACCAATTAAATTACTTTAGCAGCCAAAACTGAGACTCCAGATCCAAACTGACCTTGTCACCTGCAGCGAATCGTGTACCAGGGAGCACTGATGAGTCCTTGCTAGTCCTGGTTTGATCTGAACCTCTATCCAAGCTCACCCTGACCCAGGCATCCTGAATTCAGTGGTTGCCATCAAATTCAACAATGACTAGCGTCACCTCAGTGTATTTACTACCCTCCGTATGTTCTATATTCAGATCCCCTTCTGGAAATGAGTCTTTCACAGTAGCTTGAATGATCAGAACTAAAGTCCTTGGCTAAAATTCTTCAAGCTTTGGGATGCTCAGAATCTAAACCCACAATAAAATTTGCTAATTTATATTATACTCATATCAGTTATACTCATTGGCTGTCACACCGAAACCACCCCTTTCCTCTAACCCACCTTCTCCCCTCCGCTAGCTATTCAAACAGCAGAATGGTGATTGTTGAGACCTGGGAACTCCTCAGAGCTGGTAGAGGTGACAGAGCCAGCACCATGATTCCTTTTACTGTATGAATGGGATATTTGGAAGTGAGACAATTCTGGGGAGCTGATATGCTTATGCGGGAGCAGGGAGGAAGGTGTTGCTTCTTGTAGATTTTCAGCTCCTGGGTCTGTAAACAGGGTGCAGATGTAGCTTAGAACAGCCCCAAGGCTGCTCTAAATCTCCCCTAGATTATATAAACATACACGGTGAGCCTAGGGCACGTTCTTTCATTGGAGCAAAAGTGATTTGCAACCATCTTCCTCCTTGCCCAGTTAATTTTATATATACTACATATAGCCTTTTACAAGTTAAGAAGATATAGGTCACATTTATTTCTTGCAGTGGAAGACTCTTCCTTGTACAGCAGTGCTGCCCTACAGATCAGACAAGAGCTCTTGTTAATGCACCTGAGGCAATTTAAGACCCTGCAATGTTCAGCTGTCCACCTTACCCTGCTGCCAGGGACTTGTGCCCCTGCCAAGGAGGCAGTGAAGTGGAACACCCCAGGAAGGATATTCAAACCCCTTCATACTGAGACTTCATCCATATGCAAATATTTTAAAGCTAAAACTGAGTGCTCAGTTTACTACATATGCAACCAATCCACAACGAATTACTAAACTAAATACTAAGTTTTTCCTGCCCATTTATTTTCTCCTTTTCTTGTTCTTAGACTCCACATTCTCCTGAAAGGAAAGGGACATCTGTCTGAAGAAATTTACCCTGGGCAGAAAAGAGGTTGAGCAGATGGCTTTCCCTGCTATGTCTCAGGGCTCTGTGAAAAACCATACAGGTGAAAAAAGATCTGTCAGTGCAGTGTTACAAGAAGCAGAACACGCATTCACAGCCTGAACAAAAGTAAAATTGAGGATGTGGTGTGGTACGGTATTTGCTTGGACTGATAATTTCTGGCTGGTCAAGGTCTGAATGCTTTGAATGGACTTCATTTGCCATTTGGATGTACCTCATGGTGATTTACAACTGATATGATACTGTGATACCATTACTCACTGTACAGCTCCACAGGCGCATAATATATAAAATCTGCACCATGTTAAAAGGCGAGCTGAAAATCAGCTCCAAGCATTTATTTTGTGGCACAAATTCTAACTTTTTCCCAAAGCCAAAATGCTGTCTCCCGTCATAAATGCTACACATAAATACTGTATAATGGGAACAAGGTGTCAGCTAGAGGCTTGCAGGCTCTGCTTAGCTCTTAATCTTTTTTTCCCATTTCTTGACATACAGCACCACAGTTGTGCTACTATTAGGCTGACTGAAATGTTTTCCAAACAGATGCAGTGAGACCTAGATTTATATTAGACAGAGGCATAAGATCTGAGGATAGATCTATATTAGACAGAGGCATAAGATCTGAGGAAGGGCATGAAAGCCAGGCACAGATTGTCACTGACCCGGTGATTGCCAGTTTCTTTGTAGAACTGAGCTTCCACGATTGTCATTTCTGTTTATATAGAATGGCAGGACAATCTTCACCATCTCACTCATGGATAAGTATTGCTAGAACAACTCCTGGAGAACAATAATTACACCTCCAGATAGATACTGAAGGCTCTAGCAAGGGTCGTGTCCTGAGTATAGACTGGAGCTGGGTTTTTCCCCCCTTTGCATGGGTTTAGTTATCTCAGATGCTCACAATTAAAGAAGCAATGAAATCACTGGTCAGTAATATGATGTCAACCATGATTTAATTGTTAGTAACCATTTCATTAATAGATAGATAGGGAACAGAGTCTGTATAATTAACTGTAAACTCTGACATCCAGCTATTGTCTGAAGTCTGGGGGTTTGTGCCAATTCTCCTAGCATGTGTTGCCCTTTGGAAACTAAACTATAAAGTCATGGCATGAGAAAATAACTGGGCATGAAAAAGTCTGTATTCAGTTAGTAATGTAGTGTGAAGAAAGCATCTTGCCACACAGAACAATGAAATCCATACACACACACTATTGAAAAACCTTTCCTTAAGTGGGTGAAGGATAGTCCGTGGGAGCTGTCAGCACAGGACATGGGTTCAACTCCCTGCTCTTCAGGGACTCTGCATAAATGGGCTGGACCCAGAGTTTTAATTATTCTTGACATTTATCGGTAAAATTTCTGCTTTTTCTTTGTCAAAGGGTATTTTCCATCTCTCACTGGCATGTGGGTAAGAACCTTGAAGACTTTGAGGTCCTCTGATGCCATTTCCAGAATCGCAGGGGAGACTGTGCTTCAGGGCTATCCTACCTTTCTGTCCAGCAGGATTACTAGATAGCGCTCCTACAAAACTGTTAGACAGATACACAAGGTCACGTGAAAATAACACTTTCAGCTCCTTCCTTCTGCCTCCAGAAGTGCAGGTCATGAATGAAAAAAGGCAGATCAGAAGGAGTTGTCTCATGTTTAACCTATTTATTGAGTGTGATTCTGACCTCGTTATAATTCTTGGGTAGAGGATGGCGCTAATGAGGAGTGACCAGTGTCCCTGCCGAGCAGATTACACAAAAGTCAACAGTGAGCGCGTCGACATGAACTCAGTGCTGTTGTGGGTGCTGCTGGCTGTCCTCCTTTTCACCAGCTCCCCTGATGATGGGAGCTGAACCAGAATCTAGCAGGAGCAGTGGGAGGAGTTCTTTTCTTTTCACCATGCTCCGTGCATCCCCTCAGTGCTCAGGGGTTGGGAGGACGAAGCCACCAGTTAAGATTTCCCTCAAGAGGAGCGTGGCCGAGAGGAATAATGACATCATCATCACCTGGCAGAAGCAGCACCCAGGAGGGGGACATCTGCAGCAGGAGGGTGAACATTTCTCCTGAAGTCCTGTCTCTTCACATTACGGGGCTTTGGGCGGCATTTTTGTTGTGTGGTGAGAGAGGCCCCACAGATGCCTTGGGAAAGAGGCTGGTCTTGAGGGTGGACAAAACAGTTCCTCTGCTGGACCCATTCCTTGGCTGTCTTAGAGGAGCCTTCCAGAAGGAGAGCTTCTGATGAATTATGCTACGCCAGCTGGGTTTATCATTTGTTGCTTGGCCTAGTATACTTGTCTGAGTAAGGGCTGAACACCTCTCCCCATGATTTTTGCCCTCTTCTGTTTGGGAGGCTTTATTCCACACTTGAGTTTATTCATCTGCTAGTGCCACTATTTATCCACTTAGTGGGATATTTAGTCACTTTGGAAATAAGGCATGTAAAGGACCAGATAACAAATCCTACTAAATCATGAAAATAAAGAAGCAAATTCTCAGCTGCTGTAGAGCAGAATGGATCCACTGGCTTCAAAAGAGTTGTGCTGAATGATGTTCTGGCCTGAACTATTTTGAGTAGGGGTCAGGACTGAGAAAAACCTCACAGGTAACCGAGTCCAGTCCCCCGTCAGCATATCATACATTCTCTTTTGCAGTCTCACCAACTTACCAAGCAGCCTAAATGTCTAGGTAGGGTTTCCACCGCCCCCCCCCCCCCGGCGTTTCTCGTTTCTCACGGCCCCCTTTTTTTTAAAAAGTCTTT